>NC_046974.1:3764679-3914679 GCF_009769545.1 Cyclopterus lumpus
TCGTGGGTTAACTAACTCACCGAAGACGAGGATGCGCTACAAGTCACACTTTTACTCGCGGGCTAATCACGCTACATGTCCGTCGTCACGGACCAACACCATCGCGCACCGAGTGCTGGATCCAATATACCACATCCCTCTTTTCCATACGTATCGGTTACCTCAACAGTTAACTCTTTGCTTACCTTTAACGCTATGGCATCAACATTAAACTTGTCTTTTCTACTTGCATACTTCAATGATTAATAAAGCATGTTCTCAATAGACTAATGGCTTTCATTAAACATTACAAATCACTTTCCTGCTAAGCATTCTGGAGAAACATTTAAGCATTTAGAACATTCAAATTTCTTGAAACATTTCAGGTTAAACAGTCCTGATTCTCTCTTTTCTTTTAATCAACAAACATGTGACTGTTCCAGTCTGGAGTGAGATGTTGACCAGGTGAGCGAGTTGTGGTAACAAACTGCTCAGCAGACTTTAGAACTCTAGTGGGTAAGTCATCAAGGCAGCACGTCGATGGACTCAGACTGCAGATGATCTCTTGGACTCTGTTGTCAGTGACAGGTATGACATGTGTCACTCCAGGTGTGGCTGCAGAGTAGACATTTGTGTTGTGGAATTTATGGCATTTTTAATGCCTTGAACGTTGTCATTAAAGAATATTGCAAACTTAGATATATAATTGCGTTCTAAGGGCAGTGAAACAGGAGGGTTTGTTAATCTGTTTCCTGGAGCAAACAGGACAGAGAGTTGTTACTGCAGCTTGTGATGAACGCACATAACCTTTCTCTATAACTACAGGACTGACTGTTCGGACCGGAACAGCCAGTGCGGCAGGTTTAACATCCCACCACCGAACCCACTGTTGGAACGTGGCCTTCAGCCTTCAGCCTTCCAATGTGCCCTTCCCTCACAGCAGAGGGTCTCAAACTGTGGGGCGCCCTCAAGTGGGGCGCCGAGGTATTACAGGTGTGTGGGGGGGGTGGGGGAGGGGGCTCAGTCTTTGAGCTCAGACGTTCAACATCCGTCATATGCGCGACACGTGTCATACAGGACAGAACAATGAGATTGAAACTGTTCACATGTTATTCTGCAGAGAGGAGGTGGACTCAAATAAACATTTCATTTATTTTATCTTTAACGTACTTTTTGGAGTCTGCTGATGAATAATTTCTGATGAAGGTTTTTTTTTTTTGGGGGCGGGGAGTCCTATCATGTGACCAACATCCAAAATAACATGCATGGTGAGAAATGGCTGAATATTGAAATGACAAAACATAAAGCATAATAATTGTCACACACATGTATGGACCAGGATCAGCAGCCTACACAAGCCTGGAATGTGTATGACATGCAGGAATCACATGTTTAATACACACTACAAGCAGAAAGAATACAACGGGGAAGTATGTTCTTCATGTGAATGAGCAGCATGTGAAACATAAGGTTATTATCACTAACTATCTATTGATCCAACTATTATTCTGAACCTCAGGGTATCAATAGAGGGGCCTTACCACCGATGGCCGCTAGGGGGCAGTGCAGCCTCACGGTGGGCCGGGTCTCAGATGGACATTCACACAGATCGTCTATTCCTCATCTCACAGACCGATTCCTTTACAATCATCTGTTGGATAACTTTAGTGAGGTTATGGAATAACGTGATGACGTCTACCGTGTGATTCAGCCCTCCTGAAGAATAAGGGTCACCGACCTGAAACACATTTCATGGACATCAGATGTCAGATGAAACATTGAGATTCAGACTTATTGAATAAGTGAGCAGGGCCTCATACCACGAGGACACTGGACGCTGTCTTCAGGTTATTCACTTTGGACTTTAAAACATGTTCTTCTGCTCTCAACATGAACTCTGGACTTTGTGGTGTTTCAGGAGGAAAACTGCCTCAGTTATTCTCTCATATTAGTTTCATATTTTATACATTAGCTTCAGATGAAACCCTGAAAATAAGACGAGAAGAAAGTACTTTGTTCATTCTTGAGTCAATAAATACTTTATTCATCTTGTAAACCTGTTCAATGTGTTGGACCAGAATCTCACTTATGGAAAAGAATAATGAAAGATGTGCTTATTGATTATGATACTTTATTTAGTTTAACATAGTGCATCATGTGTATGTTGATTCAGACAACAACAACAACAACAACAACATTTAGTCCCTCACAATAATGAACACAAATGTAATGATAGAATACTTTGCATAAAGTTGTGAGAACTAAATATCAACAATAAAGAATCTCTTCTTTCTCTCTTTAAGACCCATGCAGAGGAAGAGACATTAAAAATACATCAATAACAATATTCATCAAACATTTAGAGCTCACAGCATTTTACATTTTCCTGCAGATGAATATGAGTTCAGGTAAACAAAGATCATCATGAGCAGTGAGAGCCTCCATAAACACACAGAGGAAGGAGCGCCACCTACAGGAACTCAGACATTTACACAGCAACAAGATGGACAAGCACCGCCCACAAGGTTTGATTGACAGGTGGAGAAAAGTCTGAGCAACAATGATGGAAACAAAATAAGTTTAAGAATTAAAACCCAGACTTTAACCAGCTGTCCCTTAAATCACTTCTGTCTATTTGAGTTTACAGAACTCAGCAGTGTCTCCAGGAGAATAAAACCCAAGTCCATAAAACCCAAGTCCATAAAACCCAAGTCCAGCATAGAGAGGCTGAGTGAATGTGGTCTGGACTCTGTGGAGGAGAGTCATGGTTTCAGAGACGCTGTAGAAGGACAGAATACCTGCTCTGTGATCCAGGTACACTCCTAGTCTGGAGGACCGAGGATCAGAGACGGGGGTGTGGACTTTGTTGTGACAAAATATAAAACTGTTATTGAGACAAAGTAACACCCAAGATTTGTTATTCAATCCAAACCTACATTCATCCCCTGTTCTCATGATGTTCTTGTATGAAACTGCTACTCTAACTCCTCCTCCTCTCCACTCCACCTCCCAGTAACAACGTCCAGTCAGACTCTCTCTACTCAGGACCTGAAGACAACATCCACTGAACCTGTCTGGGTGACTAGAATAAGACTGATGTTCCTTCATAACAGTTCCTTTTCTGTTCCCATCAGATAATAACAGCTGTGTGTTTGCTGTGTTTGGATCCAGAGTGATGTCACATGAACATCTTAAGAATCCATCTCTGGTCGTGGGCTCTGGTGCAGACAGTAAAACATCCACTTCAGTCCCCGTCAGTGAGACGTTTGTCCACTTGTCTCTCAGGACGTCCTGTAGTTCATCTCTGAGTCCTGAAACAGCCGCCGTCACGTCCTCAAAGTATCTCAGAGGACGGATGTTGATGCTGGATGAGTCTGTAGACCCACTGAGTGGTGACAGTGAGGGGTAGTGGTGGAGAAGCTGGTTGAGATCCTCTGTGTGTGAGAGCAGCTTCAGCTCAGCGTCGTTCCTCTTCAGCTCAGTGATCTCCTGCTCCAGCTTCTCCTGAAGCTCTTTGACTCGACTCACTTCAGTTCTCTGCTGGGATCTGACCTGCTGCTTCACATCAGAGCTTCTGTTCTCCATGAGACGGATCAGCTCAGTGAACATCTTCTCACTGTCCTCCACTGTTTTATCAGCAGAGAGGTTGATGGCCTCCACCTCCTGATGGAGCAGCTTCAGGTCTTTCTCTCTGTCCTGGATTCTCTGCTGGATGTTTAGTCGACTCCCCTCCAGCTCTCTCTGCCTCTCGGTCCTTTCTGCTGCAGCTGAGATGGTGTCGTGGCCTTTATGTTCATCCAGAGAGCAGAGGTAGCAGATACACTGCTGATCAGTACGGCAGAAGATCTTCATCACCTCATCGTGACGAGAGCAGATGTTCTCCTGGAGCTGGTTGGAGGGGTCCACCAGCTGGTGTTTCTTTAATGGAGGTGCATCATAATGAGGCTGGAGGTGTTTCTCACAGTAAGAAGCCAGACACACCAGACAGGACTTGAAGGCCTTCAGTCTCCTCCCAGTGCAGACATCACAGGCCACATCTTCAGGTCCAGCATAGCAGTGATCAGCAGGAGCAGCTTGGAGTCCAGTCTTCTTCAGCTGCTCCACTAAAACTGCCAACATGGTGTTCTTCAGCAGGACAGGCCTCGTTGTGAAGGTCTGCCTACACTGAGGGCAGCTGAGGAGCTTCTTCCCGTCCTCTTCATCCCAGTGGTCTTTAATACAGTTCATGCAGTAGCTGTGTCCACAGGGAATAGTCACCGGATCCTTCAGGAGATCCAGACAGATGGAACAAGAGAAGGTCTCCTGGTCCAGCTGAACTCCTTTGGGCTCCATTTCACCTCTCGGTAACAACGAGTGTCTGAGTTTCACTTCCTCAGAAGAGACTTTGACTTCTGGTCTGAACAACATGTGACGGTTCAGTGAACGGGGCGTGTCAGCTCTATTGCTCCGCCTCCATGTTGGTTACACCAATCTTTAGAGCTGTAGGTCTGAAGGGGAGGGGCCAGGAAGGATGTGGACACAGTGCAGCTGTCTGTGATTGACAGCAGGAGGAAGAGGGAGGGGCTTATCAAGATGAGCTTCATTCCAGGAAGAGGAGCGGCGCTGTGAATGTGACCTTTGTGTGTATATATATATATATATATATATATATATATATATATATATATATATATATATATATATATATATATATGTCTCTCCAAATGCTTTCCTTTGTTTTTAAGGTGCAGTCCTTATGAAAACTTGTTAAATGATGTTACTTATTATGTGACAACCTGAACTGTAGTTCTGAAGTTATCAGCTACATGTTAATGACCCACTTGAACTTTGTATTTTATAATCTCAGTTTTCACATTTCTACCTCTTCAGTCAAACTGTGTGTATCTCGATGGCGTTTGGACCACAGCATTTGAACAACAGTATCTCTTCTCATCTTGACCTTTGACCTCTTCTGGACCATTCAATGCAGGATTTAAGTGACACATCCATCAACGAGGTGTGGTGTACTGCCACCTGCTGGTAGGAAGGTGAACCCTTTACTCTGCGTCTCCTCATACAGGCTCAAGAAACAGCTCAATGAGGTGGAAATATGAATATGATGCTAACAACTCTACACACACATTACTTTGATTAAACTCTATTAGGAGCTGAGTTGCATTAACACTCCTGTTATGTTCAAAATCTAGGAACAATATGTGTACCTACTTTTTCTGTATAAAACTTTTTCTGCTCACCTTATTTAGTGTAGTAAACATACAAATAAAATAATAAAATCTCATGTATTTGCTGGTTTATATTTCAGAGATGATGTTCGGGTCCATTTGACCCGTCAGTGAAAGTGGAGGCTATAAGAGGTCAGAAGTGTCAAGTTTAGACCATTTCTTTCTTTGTGAATGTGAGACACACACACACACACACACACACACACACACACACCTGTCCACAGCCCCATATATAAAGCTGTACACACTTCAAACTTCAAACAAAGAGATCAGGTGGTTGCTATGGGAACCCGTCTCTGTCCTGCTAAGTGCCCATCAGCCCACGTGAACCACACTTTCCAGACTAAACCATGTTTCTTATCTTCTCTCTTTCCCCCTAAATACTCCTTTATTGGACATGCAACACTAATGTGAGGGTTTCTTCCATGTCTCTAATGAATATGGTGCTATAGGGTTTCTAACAGACTGTCTGTCTGACTGACAGAGTGACACACACCCTTTTTCATCCCAATCTCAGACGCACACACACTCTCTTTCTAACGACATCACCTGTGAGAGAACTACAGGTACTATTGTGACGGGAACCTTTATTCTTCTAAGCTGTGTCCACACTTATCAGGGGAGGGGGAGACATCCCAAAGGGTTGCTGAGCAGTCCTCCAACAACACTCTGCAGAGACATACGACTGCACCAAGAGAACCACTGCTGGCCTCTGGTCATCTTTTACAATATAACTGATGTATCTGAACACTAGGAATAAACATCACTAAAGTGTACTTTCAATACAAATCCTTGGGAATAAAAAAAGTTAGGGTTTAGGAGGAAATACATGTTATGGTAGACTAATGCAATTTATATCTAGATGTTTCCAACGTACCTAATAAATCTTTTGAACATGTATTTTTCATTCAAACGAGTGAGTTGTCCTAATTGAACTCTGATCCAAGGAGGGCTGAATAACTCCATGCCACTAAAAACTGATTGAATTGTTAGTCGTGGTGTTGGTGACGAGGTACAAACTATATTCATCAGGATTTATTGGTTTCTGACAACTTTTGGATGATTCCACATTCAGCGGGTCACATGGACCTGAACATCATTGCTGCACCTAGAAATCAACTTAACAGGTTAAAGAATGCAACCATCCATTGGAAAGGTGATTCTCTCTGTGTACATGTATACATGAATATTAAACTGCCTGTAGTCACTACAGGTTCATTTATTTATATTGATTAATTAATGTTCTTCTAACGTTACCCTGCTATGTGTTTGCATCATAGAAGTCTGTAAATCAGAATATCTATCACTGGCTTTTATTCTGAAATTCGCTTTAAGCACTTCCGTTTTGTCGTTTTTGGATTCAAACAGAAAACAATGAAAACATGATATTTCCGTTTTTTAGAATGAACCATAAAACAAACAAACAAAACGTACACGGACCGTAAAACAAATAATAACTAATGAGAAAAAAATAATCTGTGCTTCAACTCCGCCCCCTTGTGGAGGGAAATATTTTACTTGTTTACTTTTTGTGCATGAAAACATACAAAGAGTTTATACCTACGGGTAAGAAATGCAATATAAAGAATGCACAATATATACAACGAATAGAATAATAAGAAAAATGCACAATATATATTTTTAAAAATAGTATAGAATAATATGTAAAAGTAAAAGTACAGAACTTTATTAAATATACTTAGTTACTTGACACCACTAGTCATAAATATGTATTTATTTAGACTGAAACCCTTCTATTTAATTATAATCTAACAATAAAATACAAGTATATCTAATAAAGTACAGTTCTACTTTGTTTGGTTCTAAAATGAAACAGACATAACAAGTAAATACTTGTTTACAACTGAGCTGCAAATAAACCCTGAACATTAAATATCAGAGGAAATAAACGTCATTAAATACATCTGTATCAATAACCTAGTTAATTAACAAAGACACAGGTCAATTTAACTAAATGTATGGTTTACATACACGTATACTGCCATCTAGTGGTAGGAAGGTAAACGCTTTACTCTGCGTCACGTGTTGAGTCATGTGACACCCCTCTTCACCGGGCCAGTGAATAGATGAATTTAGGTTTGTTATTCAGGCTTTTATAAAGTGTGAAGGCACAAAGAAGCCTCATAGTCCAAACCAGGAAATAAAAGGTTTTCTCTGGGTCTTTTGTGGTCTCCTTCATTTGCATCTAAATCACAGCCAAACTATTTAATTTCATTACTTTTCACGCAAAGAAATGTTCATTTCACTCATTTTAGAAGAGTTGTAATTGTTCTTTCTTTTATTTGGGAGATAATTGTGCTTTAATATTTTTGGAACTACATCTCCCATGATTGTTTATTTTATTTATTTATTTATTCATTTATTTTGCAGGGACAATGCACACCAATCAACAGTTGGACTGTAAGTGAGCCAGAGTTAGCCAGAGAGGCTAATTTCCATCTGCTGTCCCTGGCCAGATGTTTTTAAGGCAGCCTAAAATAACAAAATCTCAAAACAAAAATGGAAATAAAATTCATAGACAAACTGACAACAACATATAAACAAAACCAATACACAGCAAAAAGAAAGCGTACAGCAATAGACCAGAGACATAACGGGCTGCAGCATGAATCAGGCAGAACAAACCCAGCTACAATACAACATACACATAAAAAACAAATGCACATAAAGGAGAAACAAGCATCAGGACAGACAGCACATCAATGACTGCACACCTGATTGGCAACAAGCCATTCCTTCAGGTTATGCTGGAACGTGTTGTACGTGTTGTGTGCACGTATGTGTGGTGGCAGAGCATCGAGTGACCTGCCTTCACTGAGAATGTAGACTTGCTAAACGAGCTCGACCTATATGAAATGACACAATCACCTCTTGTAGCAGATCTAGTGAGTCTGCTGCTTTCACTGCTTTGTTTAACAAATTCACTAAGCGGGGGCGGAGCCATACCATTTAAAATGTTAAAAACCAGACACACATCAGTGAATTTAATGATGTTCTCCCAACTCAGGATGTGGTGTTTTGTGAGAATATTGCAGTGATGGTGGTGTTTATGTTTTTTATCAAGTATTTTGATGGCTTGCTTATGGAGAATGTGAATAGATTTTAATGTTGTGCTGTTGGCTTGTGCCCAGCTGGTTAAGCAGTAGGTCAGATGGGGGACAAGCATTGCATTAAAATACAATTTTGCAGCCCGCATGGTTAAACAGTGTCTTATATATCTAAAATTCATGAGATTAAATTTCAAGACCTTTGTCACATGGTTTACCTGTTTTTTTAAAAGAGAGATTAGAATCAATAAAAATACCTAAATATTTAAAATATGACACTACCTGTAGCCTCTCACCAGCAACATCAACGTCTGGCTCCGGTGACACTTTGCAAGCCCTCTTTGTGAAGAACATACAAACTGTCTTTTTAACATTCAGATGAAGGCAGGAATTTGCAAGTCATTTAGTTACATTAGTCATTGTGGACGTGAGTTTTGAGTGCAGCATTACATTGGGATGTAAACAGGAAGTAGCCTTTACATGTCAAAACAATGCAATGAGCCCATAAAAGTAAAATAAGTACAGGTTTATTACTTTTATAGTGAAGATAGCTTTAAAACGTGATTAACTTCATTTCACGTTGTCCAACACTGCAACCCTTTTGAGAAGACAACGGCTCTGTACAAAATAATACAAGTAACCGTTAAGTAAGAAAGGTCATTTTCCAAGCTAAAACTGATCAAAACATATCTCAGAAGCTCCATGTCACAAGAGAGGCGGTCAGGTGTGGCCATCCTTAGCATAGAGAATAAACGTCAGTTTAGATGTAAAGAGCGTGGTTAAAGACTTTGCACACAGATTTGCTAAAAGACGCGCACATGTGTATTCAAATGCAAACCTGTAGAAAGTAGCCTACCGGTGTAGCGACTATATGTAGGCATATTTGTTATGTTGTTGTAACACATGTTCTGTTTGAGCTGTTTGATAGGCCCTAGCATAGGTTTTGATTCTGATTGAATAAATTTGTTCTCTGTTTGAGCTGTTTTTTCTGATTGAATAAATTTCCCTCAAAAGAAAAGCTTGGGTCCTGTTTGTTTATCTTTGGATAATGACCGCCGGACAATACATTATCCCTTACATATGGGGGGGGGGGGGGGGGGGGGGGTCTCAGGGTTATTCTGCAGGGGGGCCTCATGTGTTTCCGTTACGGCACTGGTTATATATTTCCACTGGTTTGCTGGTCATGAGGTCCCCTGCTATGTTCATGTCTATTTTATTGAGAATTTACTGTACAGTTTTTGTGAAAATTAAAAGGCAAAGTTGGCTTTTGTTGACCTTTGCAAAGGTTATGATAATGAGATGGGTTGGAGTTGTGATGCCGGGCGATCAAACTCAGATGCCATAATTACACGGTGATGACACGGACGTTGACGAAGGGTCGAACTCTATGCATATTGAATATCTGATGTTATTATAATCCTAACATGCACCTCTGTTATTGCTTGGTTATTCTGTAGTTTTCAATGTGCCAGCCCTCCAGGGACTTTTGTTATTTCGTCGACACGGCAAGAATTTATCCTCGCCCGCTTCCCTTTTTTTCTTTTCTTTTCTTCCTCCCACATGTATTCGCGCTGAGAGTAAACCGTGCACTTGATATGAAGTCTGTCCGTGTGTTTTCCTGGAAACCACGTGTTCCCCCGGCCTGGTTTACACTCCCATTCAGGTGCTCCTGTGGCAGCTGAGCAGCAGGTTGTCCTCGGGCTGTGGGAGCAGCAACAAAGAAGGGCAGTTTGCATTGAGACACAGAGGCCACGTTTCCCTTTTGTTGAATTAAAAGAAGAAAAAGAAGAAAAAAAGCTCCACTTATTTTCAATGACGTCAACTAAAAGAAACGACTGTGATTGCGAGTTGCACGGTGGAGCTCTTTGTCCTGTTTTGTTTCTTCTACTTCAGCATTTATAATCGTTGCACGTCAAACAAGCGGACACAAATATATAGATAATATATATATAATACAAATACACTGATATTCATAACACGATGGACGATCTTTAGAGAGAGAGAGAGAGAAAAGGCCCTTTATGGTTATGTTGAGTGCAACGTTCCTACTAAAACTAATTCAATTAAATTGAATAATCTCTTTCTCTAATCAACTGTTATCGGCAATATAAACCCTCAAAGGAGCAAACCCATCTCTATCATGGTTTTCATTTTTGTTGGTAAAATAGTTCAAAACAATTTTTAAAGAAACTTTCTAAAATATGCCACGATGTCGGTCGAAGCACTTTGCAAACTCAAAAAGGGGCTACGTGAATAAAGTGAACCCGGCTTGTGGTAAAGTAACAATAATGTCCTTTCTTTATCAAACAATACGTAACGTCTTTGATAAAACGTCAACGCGGTAACTTCTTTACATGTTATTGGAACTATATATATATATAGTTTTATGTTCTAGACTCACACAGTCACATTATTGTCACGTGTTGTGTCTCTATTCTGGATCGTAAAAACAGGGGAGGTTGCAAACGAGATCGTTTCATTATTCTTTAGTGTCAGTTTTAATAAGTGACATTTTGAGAGCTTCTCATCTGGAGTATTCCTCCAACATAAAGATGTTGAAACGCGGGGAGCTGCACCGGGTTGGGTGAAGCGTGGGAGGCGTTTCTCAAGAAACACAGACGTGCTGATAAAGATCCACCTCGGAGAACTTCTGGAAAGACACACAAACCACCAGTTGGCAGGACCCAAAGAGAGAGAGGAGGAGGAGGAGGAGGAGGAGGAGGAAGAGGAGGAGGAAGAGGAGGAGGAGGAGGAGGAGGAGGAGGAGGAGGAGGAGGAGGAGGAGGAAGAAGAAGAGGTAATTGTCCGGGAGCGTGCGAGGAGCCCAACCTTCCATCACACTTCCAGTCAAACGGCACCCATCTCACTTTCACTTTCGCTCCCCGGCCGTATAAATACACCTGCAGCTCTCCTCCTCCTCCTCACAGCAGCACCTTCACCCTCCTGGAGAGACAAGCCCGAGCTCAGAGGACCACCAGACGAGAGACAACATGGCCTCCACGACTGCAGCGCTCCTCCTGCTGCTGGGAGTCCTCTGTGTGGGCTTTGCATCCGGTGAGACTCCTTCACCTCCTCCAACGGCCTCCTCCATCCTCCCTGTGTGTTTCCTCTGACTCCTGTCTGTCTGACTCCTCTCTCTCTGACTCCTGTCTCTCTCTCTCCTGTCTCTCTCTCTCCTGTCTCTCTGACTCCTCTCTCTCTGACTCCTGTCTCTCTCTCTCCTGTCTCTCTCTCTCCTGTCTCTCTGACTCCTCTCTCTCTGACTCCTGTCTCTCTGACTCCTGTCTCTCTGACTCCTGTCTCTCTGACTCCTGTCTCTCTCTCTCCTGTCTCTCTGACTCCTGTCTCTCTCTCTCCCGTCTCTCTTTCTCCTGTCTCTCTCTCTCCTGTCTCTCTCTCTCCTGTCTCTCTGACTCCCGTCTCTCCTGCAGCCGAGATCGCGGTGGACTGCTGTCTGACGGTCTCCAAGAAGCCCATGCCTCTCCAGCGCCTCCAGAGCTACACCCTGCAGGAAGCTGGGAAGGGATGCCAAATCAGCGCCACCGGGTGAGCGGTCAGAACTCTTCCCCCAGTGTGGAGGGGGGGCGTGGGGGGGGTCACGAATGCTTCTCCTCCTGGGTCACAGTCAGAAGGTTTCAGAAGGTTTCATTCCCCCGGCAGCTCATGGTCCGCCTCTCGTCCGCAGGTTCATCACGAAGCTCGGGAGGACTCTGTGCGTCTCCCACCCCGACGACGCCAAGTGGGTGAGGAGGTACATCAAGCACCTGGATGAGAGCAGGCCCCGAGCTCGCTAGGTCCACCTGGTCGGCACTTCCTGTTCCCAGAGGACTTCCTGTTTGTGTTGTGTGATGTCGGTGACTTGTACAAAATGTTGAGACGACGAGTGTCGAGATGATTCTGAAATAAAGTTTTGTATTATTTTTTTAACCTCTTGTTTCCGCCTTTTCATTCATTCTGCAACAGCCATGAAACACATGAATATTTATGAGTAAAACATATTTTAAAGAGGTGAGTGCACTTGTCCAGCAGCGCGTTGTCTCCTCACTCAGAAGGGAACTGGTTATACAGTTATGAACATTAAATCTGGGTCACAATGTGCTGAATAAGGGAGCAGCAGGCTGACAGCATCAGTCCAGGGATGTATTGAAGGAAGATATGCTTACCGGCAGCTAAAGGCCCATGAACATATATATATATATATATATATATTTATACGTCATTTTAATGTCTCAATAAAGTTGAGTCCAATCTAAAACCACAAAACTGAGCGTGAGCACATCAGCAGAGCGACAGGAAGTGCTTTCAGAGAACAGAAATGATGCGACGCCTCAGCTGCACCTTTTCAAACCTGCACATTTTCACGGGTTGTGAAGCGTTTCTCAAGAAAGACAGACGTGCTGATAAAGATCCACCTCGGAGATCTTCTGGAAAGACACACAAACAACCAGTTGGCAGGAACGCGTCTTTGGCGTGAGTGATGATATTAATTCCCAACATTTATGAGAATAAGCTGCTCTTGAAAGATAACAGGAAGTCCCAGAGAACAAAGAAAACACGCGTCTTGATGTCCGAGAGCGTCCGGTGGAGTTTCCCCCACAATGCACTTGGGGCTGCGCGAGGTCACCGCGGACCAGCCCAAATGAAAGCACAGCAAAATGCACTGCAAAGTACCAAAAGTAAAAGTAATAGTGAGCAATATATTATTGGATTATTATGACATTAAGTACTTTTTGAATATTGCAGCCAGTTGAGGTGGAGCTGTGTTAATGTACTCTTTGTTAAGAAATAAAACCCTGATAACTGTCCAATTTAAGTATAAAGTACAATATTTTACCCTGAAATGAAGAGTAGAAGTACCACACGTGTGTACAGTGCTGGAGTAGATGTATATTCATGTTCACCATATTCACTGTATGAGGGGTTGAAATGCTGAAATGTCACGTTCACCTCCCCAGATGAGGAAAAGTCGTATTTATGTTGCTTTTAAATGCATTAAAATTCATAATTTAATCAAGAAAACATGTTTTTTATTCATATTAAATGACAATCGGCTGTACAGAAACAGCCCCCCGAAGGCCTTCAGACAGGCAGCGACGCGCTCGCTCCTCAAACGCTCCCCGAGGAGCTTCAGGTCCTTTAACTTTCTTTTTTTCTTTTTCCCGTAAACGCTTGCGGCGGTGGGAAAGTCCCAGAGAGTAAACACGACCCGACAGATAACACCAAGCACCCGGCCTTGATTTACAAGAAAGAGAAACTCTACACACACACACACACACACACACACACACACACACACACACACGCACACACACACACGCACACACAGATGATGACGCAACAAAGTCATCTCACAGCCTGCAAATGAAAACCACGGGTCTGAAAGTCAGTTTCACAGGAAGAATAAAGCAACACAAGGAAGTTCAAGTTGTGTAACAGTGAAAGTGTGTATTCCTCCCTTTGTGTTTTAGGTTTTATTTGAATAATAAAATGTGCGACGGAACCAGAACCTCGTGCGTCATCTTCAGAGTGAAGACACTCGAGTTGCTGTAAAGTTTGTTGATCATTGACGACGTGAACGTGAACTCCCGGCTCATCTTCATAAAGGTGAAGATGAGCCTGCTAAATTGTAAAAAAATAAAAAAATAAGAGTTATTACAGCACGAACATACCGTTAGTTGTTATTATTAGGACCAAATGTTGCCGTAGAAACCATCACTTCCTTTTTGTAGAACAGCGACTTGAAGCCTGGACGTTATTGACATTTAACCTCAACCACGATGACCTCCACGATGACCTCCACGATGACCTCCCCTTGACTTCCACTCAGTACGAAAGTATCGTGCATCCTGCACTTGGGAAGACTTTACTAGTTGAACTACCGGTATATATAATTATATATATATATAATTATATATGTAATAATGCAGGCAGCGAAACACATTCATAAGAGTGGGGTTTACTTTACGTCCCTCAGGGAGCCGTTTGGGATCCTCTACGATTGTACAGTCTGGACCCGGAGACCGTAAAACAGGAAGTGGTCACATTCACTTCCCCTCACTGGATTATATCGTTATATAAAATATGAATCTGAGGGGGGGGGGGGGGGGGGGAAATGTAAAGATGGTTTCCACCATGACTTCCAAAATAAAATACATTTTTCTCAAAAGAATATTCACAAACGGCACATTAAAATAGGATCGTGGTTATTTTATTTTGAAATCTTTTCTACAACAAAAGTATACACTTTAGTTGAAATGTCAGAGCCTTAATAGTGATTATATTTCCAATGTGTATCACGGTGTAAATGTGGATTGGGGGGTTAGGAAGTAGGTCGTTCCTCAGTTCATGATGGAGGAGGAGGAGGAGGAGGAGGAGGAGGAGGAGGAGGATGATGGCGAAATAGAAAATGAAAGTGAGTGGACATCACCTCCTCAGACTATATAAGAGCAGCCGGGCCACACAGAGGCAGAGTCCTCAACCTCCTCTTTGCCACAGCAGCTGCCGACAGGAAGAACCGCCTCCGGCCAATCAGACGATGGCGTCGATGGGTCCCGCCGAGCTCTTCTTCTGCATCCTCTTCATCACCTGCTGCTGCACAGGTGAGTCTCTTTTCCTTTTCTTTAATCTTCCATCGTGTGGAATGAGGTCAGGGGGGGAAAAGGCTCCGTTTGAGGTCTGAATAAAACACTTCTGTGGTTTTCCCACCCGACTAAAAACCTCTCAGGCATCAGTTTTATTTAAGTTCTCCTTATTTTATGTCTGAAATCACAGCTGTGATAAAAAATCATTAGATATTTTCGATCCAGATGAGGAAATATTCCGTTAAAAACATTAACTCCGTGGCAGTATGTGAATTAAAGAAATGAAGGAAATAGAATGACGTTATTGATTCAAGTACAATGCAAAAGAAAGTAAATGTTTAATAGCTTTTCAAGTACAGTCAAATATCTGCTTCGCGTCTCCAGAGTGAACAGAGCTGCTGGTTTTCCCCTCAACTCTCAGTGGGTTAAAGGTCAACTGCTGGAAATCCAGTGAGGCAACTTTCAAATCATGATAACGATGACACAGCAATCTTAGTGTGGGAGTGTGTAGTCGTCACTGAGTGACAGGTTGCCCTGGAGCAGTGATATGTTGCCCTTGAGCAGTGATACGTTGCCCTGGAGCAGTGATACGTTGCCCTGGAGCAGTGATACGTTGCCCTGGAGCAGTGATACGTTGCCCTGGAGCAGTGATACGTTGCCCTGGAGCAGTGATACGTTGCCCTGGAGCAGTGATACGTTGCCCTGGAGCAGTGATACGTTGCCCTGGAGCAGTGATACGTTGCCCTGGAGCAGTGATACGTTGCCCTGAAGCAGTGATACATTGCCCTCTCTGTCTCCCAGTGGCTCAGGTACCAACGGACTGCTGCTTGAGCGTCAGGAACAAACCAGTAAGAAGAATCATGGTCGTCGACTACCGGAGACAGATCGGAGGACACGGCTGCTCCATCGACGCCACCATGTAAGTGCAGGTGGTGCGTGTGTGTGTGTGTGTGTGTGTGTGTGTGTGTGTGTGTGTGCGTCTCGCCCTGACCCTGTGGGATGTGGTTGTTTCTTGCAGTCTGCTGACCCGGCGCGGTAAGAAGCTGTGTGTGCCGGCCGACCAGCCGTGGGTCACCGCGGTGGCGAGGCACGTGGACGCCCTGAAGGAGCGTTGCAGGAAACGGCAGCACAAGGTACGCCGTCTCCATGGCGACCGAGCGGCTAACGAAAGGGGTTTAACGTCCACGAGTTGTATTAACGTTGTAATGTTGTTGTCTACAGAGCAACCGCTGCAACGGGGTGAAGTAAACATGAGGGCGACCTTTGACCCCGACGGAGCCAGAGAGGACCACAAGGGAGGAGGAATCGAACAAATAAATACATTATTATAGAGCGCTATATATATATATATATATATATATATATATATATATACATATATATATATACTCTAGCTTTATATTTTATAAAATTATGTTTGAGTCAGATTTTTATATATATATTTTAAAAAAAAAATGCTATTTCTGTTTTAGAGGACCAATAATGTGAAATGAGTGTGCAGCTGCTCACTAAGCTAACGACTGTTTGTTTGTTATATGGATGTTTTTGTGGGATTATTGACCTTTTTTAAATAAATAAAGAAAAAAAAATCCCGAGCATGTGTTAGCGAATGTTGTCGATTTAATTATCGGTGACGACGTGTCATCAATCTTTAAATCCCTAATGGAATTATTTGTTCTTGTTGATAAACGGTAAAGACATGGCTAATACATGTTAGCACCTTTCCAATCCGAAGAACAAACTAAATATCGACGTAACGCCGATAAATGTGTCCGGTTTAAATGTTGACTGGAGTAAAACTGTAAACCATGAGGATTGTTTGTGTTTACAGTTAAACTACGTAAACCAACAACTTGTAAAAAGGCTGTTATTCGCGGTTGGAGACAAATGGAAGGAGCTTGTGGGCAAAGCTTAGCCGAGTCCTTTCATAACACGCAGAGAAGGAACAATAATAATAATACGTGAATGAATTTGGATGAAAAGCCGTGAGCTTGATGTTTGGAGGTCGTTGAATGACTCGCTCAAGTCATTCGTCGCCCAGGGGAACAAAAGGAGCCGACCTCCGTGACCTCTGGGCTCCCTCCTCTTCAACAGACCTGTTCATCCAGTCCACCTTTCCCTTTATGTTGTAATCCTCACACTTCCTGGATGAATGAAAGGACCGCGTTTCACTTGGCAGAGACGCTTCCTCTCCGGGTGAATTTACAACCACAGGTGACAGTAACAGTTAAACCCCGCCGCCCCCCCTTTTTTTTGCTCCCAGTTGTGATGAAACTCACCTTTCGGGGGAAATCTTTCTCATGGAAAGTGTCTTCTCTGTTGGGAGGGTTCCAGTTTTCCTCTTCCTCCCTCTAGATGACCTCCAGGTGACCTCCGGATGCACGATGGACTTCTGCAGAGATCTGCTCCCATATTGAGCCACAAGAGGTCCAGATGAGGATCAGGTCTGGGTAGGGAGGATGAGGATCAGGTCTGGTTCTGGTTCTGTCAGGACTTTGTGTGCAATTAACTGATTTCCCCTAAAATGTGTTTTCTAAATTAATTTCAGTTCATCTTTCTTTCATACAATATTAAACAGTAACTTTTGGTATTTTTGTGACTAATCGGGGGCCAACCAGTGCCCTTTTAATCCTAATTAGAGCTTTAAAATAGTTTTCAGTACAACAATTAGGAGGAAATAAAAGAGAAATAAAACATGTACCGTTTTAAATGTGCAGTGTGCAAAGCAGACGGATTATTACGACCGTCCGGCGCCCTCTGGTGGCTGAATGGAGGTATGTGTGTTTTTGTACTTATTTAAGCTCAGAAAGAGATTAGTATTAAAAAAAGTTTCCACCCGAGTTACAAATAATTGAAAAAAAATAATAATTAAAAAATAATAAAATAAATAAATGATGTTACTTTTTTTAATAAAAAAAAATTGTATAAAATAATAATTTTTAAAAAATCAATCATCTCAATCTCAATGAATAAATTATCAAAGGCCGTCAGCCAACGCATGAAGCTGCTGCACTCGTCCCACATTATTTCCGCCCTTTTTACGGCTGATTTTAAGTGTCTTATTTTATTATTTTTGTGTCGCTTTATTTCGGTTTGGTTCCGTCATCATTGTTCTCATCAATAAGCAAATATATTTTGTAGCACTAATAGTAATTTTATTATTATTACGTGCATCGGCTTCCTGTAAGTGATAGAATGACAACACAACTTCACGAGCCAATCAAAACCTCAGTAAGGATCGAACGGGCCGGAGGAGGTCGTGAGGTCACCAACGACGATGGAACGGTTTCCCTTCAAGACGGCGCTCAGGACAAAAAAGACACGAGGAGCCGAGTAGGATGTGATCACATGAGCACTTTGTTATTGAACATCCACAGTAGTTTGATAATGTCGTACGTACACGTCACATAGCCGGTGCCGAAGGTATTTACAGGGAGAGAGGAGGAAAGGAAGGAAGGAAAGGAAGGAAGGAAAGGAACCACAGCCCCCCCCCCCCCCCCCCCCCCCCCCCCCGAGCCTCCACGCCTCTCTCTGGGTTTCATCACGTCTGAAACTAAAAGTATACACTCGCTTTCTGTATTTAACATTATTCAATCTGTATTAACATTCATACGTGTAGCTCTGCAGGATTTAAATATATTTACAAGTTCAATGGAAATAAAAAAAAAAATACATACATCAAAAATAATAATAAAGCTGTACAATAATGCGACGAAAAGAAACTTTTGAGCAGGTGAAATGATATCCATAAGTTTTTCAAAAACTACACAAAGCATTCATTGATTTAATAAATGCACACTGATTTCTTCTAGCATGGTATACGGTGACGTGTTTGGATTTACACTCACGTATCCAGGTTTCATGGATGTTTCAGCTCTCCGTCGTCTCGTTTTGAACCTAAGGCCACGACAGGCAGCGTTCCCTTTTAAAACAACAGAAACATCGCCTCCCTATCGTCTCTGAAGTCTTCACCCGGGGAAGATGTCACGTTAGACACTTCATACAAAATATAACGAGACAAATATCAGTGTCCGACATTCTCCTTGTTTATCCTCGAGCGCTTTAAGGCATGGTTGAGATTATTTACTTCTCTCTAAATGCAGATAACTAATGAGCCTTAAATGTCCAGACCGGACCCCCCAACACGTTCTCAAAGGCCTCCACTCGTCTCCGCGGCTACGCTGTGCTTTCATTGGACGTCCTTTTCCTTGTCAATGAATTAATAAGTCGAGTTAGGCATTTACAGTTTGTAGACTGAAGCCAACTGGACTGTGGGGGGGAAAAGAAAGATGATATTAATTTGAAGTTACTACGAGGAACCTTCATGTTGTGTTGGTTCTGGCGCCCCCTGTGGTCTAAAGTGGTAGTGTTGGTTCAGGCGCCCCCTGTGGTCTAAAGGAGTAGTGTTGGTTCTGGCGCCCCCTGTGGTCTAAAGTGGTAGTGTTGGTTCTGGTGGCCCCTGTGGTCTAAAGTGGTAGTGTTGGTTCAGGCGCCCCCTGTGGTCTAAAGCGGTAGTGTTGGTTCTGGTGGCCCCTGTGGTCTAAAGTGGTAGTGTTGGTTCTGGCGCCCCCTGTGGTCTAAAGCGGTAGTGTTGGTTCTGGTGGCCCCTGTGGACTAAAGTGGTAGTGTTGGTTCTGGCGCCCCCTGTGGTCTAAAGGGGTAGTGTTGGTTCTGGCGCCCCTGTGGTCTAAAGTGGTAGTGTTGGTTCTGGTGGCCCCTGTGGTCTAAAGGGGTAGTGTTGGTTCTGGCGCCCCCTGTGGTCTTAAGGGGTAGTGGTGGTTCTGGTGCCCCCTGTGGTCTAAAGTGGTAGTGTTGGTTCTGGTGGCCCCTGTGGTCTAAAGTGGTAGTGTTGGTTGTGGCGCCCCCTGTGGTCTAAAGGGGTAGTGTTGGTTGTGGCGCCCCTTGTGGTCTAAAGTGGTAGTGTTGGTTGTGGCGCCCCCTGTGGTCTAAAGGGGTAGTGTTGGTTGTGGCGCCCCCTGTGGTCTAAAGGGGTAGTGTTGGTTGTGGCGCCCCCTGTGGTCTAAAGGGGTAGTGGTGGTGAGCACCAGGGTCCCTTTAGAAAACCTAATTTTACTGCAGCAGGTCTGCCCCACTCAGTTCTGGTTCTCCCGTGAACCCGTGGGTCTGTCAACGGTGGACTGGTCTCTGCTGGATCTGGGTCTAGTCCACGGTGGACTGGTCTCTGCTGGAGTCTGAGCTGAAGGAGGCTCTGGTGAACCTGCATGATGTCATCTGGTTTCACCAGAATCCGACCCGGTGGCTCCAATAAGGAGCTTTAAGAAGAACTCTCTAGAACCAGACCACCTTCTCTCTGGTGGTCTGTTTACTGATGGAGGTCTAGAGAGGACCAGGACTACACTGAGACTGGTTCAGGACCAGATAAAGGTTCCTCACAGTAACTTCAAGTCTTCATATAAACAGCCTTTAAAGAGCAGAGATGAAACAAAGACAGGGTGGAGGATGGGAATAGATTAAAACTTGTCATCTGAACTGTGTGATTCTTTCTACTCTCCCATAATAATAATAATAATAATAATAATAATTATAACAATAATAATTATAACAATACGCTGAATCTGGTTTTCTACGTGGATTTAAAAGATCAGTCGTCTCCGATTGAGCAACAGCAGGTGCAGCAGACCGGAGCCCCGCCTCCTCAGCGAGGTGGACGAATGGAGCGCACAGCGCCGGGTCGGGTCATCATATCGTGGCGTCCCCCCCCCCCCCCCCCGGTAGAGATGGACGACAGTCACAGAGAGGAGCAGAGAGAAGAAGAAGAAGAAGAAGAAGAAGAAGAAGAAGAAGAAGCGTCTTGGGGTTGTTGTTTTGGGGTCGTATGCATGCTCGCCGCTCTGGTAGAACCCTCTGGAGTAGAACCCTCTGGAGTAGAACGTGTGAGTTTGGGTTCTAGCCTGCATGCTTCCCTTCGCATGTGCCTGTACATCATCTTCATTTAATATACAATCTTTGTGTTGTTTTTTTTCCCTTCAGGAATCCTCCCTAATGTGCAGTGATCAGTGTTTTCCGGTTCAGCGGTTTGACCTTTGACCTCGCAGCTTTTTCTCCCTCTCTGGCGGTTCAACAGCGCCCGAGTCCAGCGGCGGCGTCCCGGCCGTCCTCCGCGCCGTTGAGGGTGACGTAGACGATGGGGACCAGGCCCCGGGTGGAGCCCAGCGAGCACAGCAGCCAGTCGGGATCGGGCCTCCGGCTCAGGACCCGCAGGACGTCGCCTTTGCTGAAGCTCAGCTGGCCGGGCTCGGTGGCGATGTGGTGGCACAGGGCTCGCACCTCGCTGAGGGGCGAGAGGGGGGAGGCGGAGTCTGTTACTGACCCTTTGTATATTATATTATTATATTACATTCTTGAGGATTTGTCTCGTGTGATAATAACATTAAGTTTTGGCTGGTCGGACAAAAGAATATCATAATATTTCTCTATTCTGAAGATCAAATTATTCATCCATTGATTGAAGAAATAATCAGTTCTTATGAAATTGGAGCATAAAGCGTTACCATGGAGACGGCTGCCTGGCTTCAGTGGGCCGGGTCGGCGGCGGCGGTGGGGGGGAGGCGGTCTGGGGGTGGTGGGCGGGTGCCGCTGGAGGCTCGGCCTTCTTGCCGCCGCCTGCTGCTCCGATAGTCTGAGCCACGAGGTCGAGAACCGACCGGTCCAGAGAGAGCCAACCGGACGGCGGCCTGAGAGAACAATAATAATAATAATAATAATAATCAGCTTCATCTTTTACCGTCAGCAGCCAGAAAAAAGACCCGATGTGTTCGTACAAAATCAATCGTAAAAAAACTTGAAACTAGAGATCCAGACCATCAGACTTTTCTCACCTGGTCTTCTGAGCTTTTCCCTTCTGCTCAGCTGGCTCCGCCCTCGTAGGGGAACCGACGCCGGCTCCAAAGAGCCGGCCCCAGCGCAGACCCTGTCCCTGGGAGGCGCTCTCCTCTTGGGCCGCACCCCCCGGAGGCTTTGCCTCTTTCTCCTGGTTCAGGACCGAGTCCGGCGGGCTGCCCATCCACGACGGCCTCCCCCTGGATCCGGATGACTCCCCGCTGCTGCCGCTGCCGTTCCTGCTGCTTTGCCCCTCCCCTTCTTGACTCGACTCCGCCCCCTCCACCACGCCCTCTCTGGTGGGCGGCAGCCGGTTCTGCCGTCTCTCCGACGGCTTCCTCCTTTTCTCCGTCTTGACAAACTTGGACCCCTCTGCGGATTGGTCGATGTAGACCTGGGAGGACTGCATGAGCTGGTACCACCAGCCCGCCTGCCTCTCCTGCCGCTGGCGCCCCTCCTCCGCCACGTCCTTCTCCTTCTCCTTCCTACCGGCCTTCTCCCGTCCGTCCTCGCCGTCTCCCTGGCTCTCTTGTCCCACGCCTTTCATCCTCTGCCCGCTCATCCCCCTCTCCTTCCACAGATCCTCCATCGTGTCCGGCCTCCTGACCGCCGTCGCGCTCTCCGTCGCGGTGGTCGTCGCCCCCTCGCTCCTCAGCCTCGGTTTCGCTCCCTCTGCCCTCGCGCCGACTCCTTCCATCCTCGGCCACGTTCCCTCGCGCCTCAGCGCCGGCCTCTCGCGCCTCGCCTCCGCACCGGAGTCCCTGACCATCTCGCTCACCGTGGCGCTCCACCCCCTCATGAGCTGGAAGGTGGAGCGGGTGGAGCGGTCCACGCTCTGGCCCGCCGAGCACAGCTGCTCTTTGCGGCGGAGGTGCTCCTGGCCCTTTTGGAGGAGGTGCGGTTCGAACAGCAGGTCCAGGTCAAAGGGGAGGAGCGACAGCGGCTGCAGGAGGAGGAGGAGCTCCTCGAAGAGCGGCTGGCAAGCCCCTTGCGACAGGGGCAGGAAACCCCACGGGTTGTAGTGCGCCGCAATAATGTCTGTGAGAAGAAAAACAAAACGGAGGGGGGACGCGATTCAGAGGAAGCGAGACTTAAATAAATATGTGAAGATGGATAAGGGAGTCTTACCTTCATGAGTGTAGAGGTGATTGAACCAGAACTCCAAAGATTTTAGGCTGAAATGGAAGCAGAAATAAAGAATGGAATAAAGTATTCTCAAACCATAATAAGCTAAAATCGTGACGAAAACCAAGATGGCGATACAGTTCAACAGCGTTTAAGTTAATACGTCCGCAGGCAGTAAGGGATCGAAGCCTTTCAAGCTTACACTATGAAACTAAACGTTTAGACTTTTCTTTTAGCTCTGGTTTTGGTCTCAACCGACTAAAATAACTGTTTTACCGTTTCCTTGAGCGTTGTCTCTATAAAACAGCTGCCTGTGACGACGGGAGTGAAGCAAAACAGTGACGTTCGCAGGCGCAGAGAGAAACTGAGCTAAAAAAATACGTTAAAGCTCTTTTTAAAGCCGTCGGTAAAAACAGTAAAAAAAACAGGCGCGATTCAAAGAAAAAGGGGACTCACTTGAGCAGGCCGATGACGAAGGCGTTGAGTCTCATGCTGTGGCTCGTGAGCTCCGAGTACTGGCTCGCCTTCGAGAACAAGCCGTGGAGGACACGAGTGGACGGACCTGACGGAGACAAGCGTGAAGAAGCACCGTCACCACCGTTTCTTCCCACAAGCACCCAAAACAGCGTTTCTCCGACGTGATGCATCGGTTTCCTTGCACTTCTTTTTTGTTCAGAAAAACTCGTAGAAACGTTAAACAATGATGTGATTTGGCCTCGTGTGGCTTTTTTTGGCCTCCTCACCCGGCTGCGTGGAGGCCTCCGCCAGGCTCCAGGGCCGACAGCGCCGCTGGCCGATGATCAGGTCCAGCACGTAGGCCTTCAGGCCGTCCTGCAGCACCTCGTGCAGGGCCGGGCACAGGTACTTCAGGATGAGGTGCCCCACGTTGGGGCTCACCCAGCTGTTCCCCAGCTTGGCCTGGCAGAGGGGTGGGGGGAGGGAGGGGGGGGGAACCGGGTCAGTGCACAGAGGAAATGAAAGCCTGTACATACCTGTGAGTGAATAGTCGTGTTATATTCCGCTCTAGTTTTACCGATCAATGAATGACCGGTGATCGGTAAACATATTTGGGGGCGTGGCTTTGGAAGGACGGACTGACGAGACGGGGCTCGTCTGCGTTGCCGACTTTCTGGCCAGATTTCACGTCTTTTTTTCCCCCCCACGATATTTATAAACTCGTTGTGTAAAAACGAGTGTAATTAATCCACTGAGAGGTGGTTCAACAATACGGGTCGTGTTCACGAGTCGTGGAATCAGCCCTTCCTCATCGTCACCATTTAAACTCCCTACCTTCACATCTGGGTCTCGGCTGGTGCCGAAGTGCGCCACGATGAGATCCACTGCCGTGTTCACGGCTTTCACCAAACCTGAAGGAGTTAGAAGGAAAGAGGAGGAGAGTTGTGTTAATCCTCCCTTTTTGGGTAACGAGTAACAAACTTTCTCTTCTTTGAAACCATAGCTCAAAGCTCAAAGGGCACTTCGGCAGCGTAGATGTTGGTCCGTTTCGGGGGAACCCGGTCGATGCCGCTGCTCACTACGCGACCTCAAGAGGCCTCGAAGGACCCTCCTCTCTGTCAAGTGGTCTTTCATAAGACACCATTGCACTTTCTTTTGTACTGAGCAGCATGCGGCTGCATCTGTTATCGTCTCCACGACAACGGACCGACTCACAGAGACGATGTGAGGAGATTTGTTGTCGATATCTTTTTTTTAATCTTTTCTTCTTCGGCTACATCAATTATATACATATGTATATATATATTAAATTCAAATTCAATTCTCATTCATATAATAAAGTCATTAAGTTGCCGAGTCCCACACACACACACACACACACGCACACACACACCTCTCTTCTGCGTCAGGTCCACCGAGACGTGGGACTGGGAGGAGGCGCTGCAGGAGGAGGAGCTCGACGGGTCGGGGGAGAGGCAGAACTCCTCGGGAGGCTTCTCGGTCAGGGAGAAGTAGTCCGGCAGGAAGTCGCTGTAGATCTGCTGCAGCTTTGCTGATTGGCCCGCTGCTGAGACACACACACACACACACACAGGTGATCAGAGACACACACGTATACAAACACACACACACACACACACACACACAGTATTCAAGCCCATCGCCACAACCCAACACGGTCAGTAAAATCATGAGCACCGTTGAGCCGTCCCAGCGCGTTGGGGGCGGAAGGGAAATCGAACACGTTCCTCCGGGCGGGTCGCGCCCCCGCGCCGCTCCCGTCGGGTTCCGGGTGACCAGAAGAGTGGCCCTCCGAGGCCCTCTCCAACCCCAGAGGGTTTCGCCGGCGGTACTCCCTCCATTTGAGAGCCTGGGGAGAGAGGTGGTGCGCTGAGGGGGTGGGGAAGGAGTTATGGCCGTGGTCGAAAAGGGTGGAGAGAAAAAAGGAATATTTATGTATGGAAAGAAGAGGAGGAGGAGGAGGAGGAGGAAGAAGAAGAAGGGCAGGTGGGTGGGGGTGAAGGAGGAGATTTCAGTCCATGCATGAAGGGAGAGAAGAAAGAGAAAAAGGACAAACGGTGAGAATGTAAAGAATTCACCAACGTCACAGAAACCAAAGCGTAGAAAAGCTCCTTTTCGAAGTCGATGAAGAGGACCAAAAAACAGGGAAAGATGGCCGCGGGTTATAAAGTTGAAAAGAACAGTAAAGAAAATCGTGACGTGGAATCCACCGAGGAGCTGCGAGGGGTTAAAAGTTGGAGAAGACCGGCTCCAACGTGGTACCGACGGTCATCTTTAAAGGGTCACTTAAATAAGTGTTGTGTCCACGTCTATGGAAGGAGGCACCGTGATGGAGATCTTTATATATCATGTGCAGTAGGACAAACTCTGAGGCCACGTTCACAGGTCCAATAATGCAGTTTGACGGTTTTTGACAACTTGAAGCTCACGTATCAACACAAAGACTTGTAGAAACTATAAAATCGACTTTGGGGCTGTCTTATTTCTGCTGTTGATAACTCTTGAACCTACCGTGATGCGTTCTGGCTCCCGGTGCGTTGCTTTCCTCCGCGGGTTTCCCAGACTCCACGCAGCCCAGCGGGCTCAGCTTGTCGCCGTGGAAACAGTGGCCCTGCGCCGCCCCTCTCTTCGCCCCCAGGGATGGAGGCGGAGCGGTCGGCGGTACCGATGCCCCTCCCTGCTTTGCCGGCGGCGGGGTGCCGAGGCCCGCCGAAAGCGGGCACGAGGGGCTGTGCGGGGTGCAGGTGGAGCAGGTCCCGGAGCTGGGCGCCCCTTGGAGGCGCACCGGGGAGTAGCTGCCGAGGGGCGAGGGGCGCACCGATCCGGGCGGAGGAGGGGCTGCCGCAGCCACAGTCCCCTGGTACCTGTGCACGATTTCGGCCGCGTCTCCACCGTCCTCCCCCGCCGGATCTCCGGAGCCGGAGCCGGAAGTGGAGCTGGAGCGGGCCTGCATCCCAGAGACGTAGCCCGAGAGCAGGGGCAGCTGGGGCTTGGGCTGCGGGGGTCTGGAGGCGAACTGGTGGTGGAAGGTGAAGGGCTGGATGGGGAGGGTGGTGGGCCGCTGGTCCTTGCTGTAGCGCACCACCGCCGGGCCGCTGTCTGAGGAGGTCGAGAGGCCACCTGGACGAGAACCAGAACAACAGGATTAGAATGAATGTATTTGATGTAGATGTACCTAATAAAGAGGCTACTGAAATAGTAGAGGATCATAATAAATGTACTATTCCAGTTCAGGCTTTAATTTAGAGGTACAACTAAAAAGTAATTTGCAGAACTTTTAATTACCTGCAAATTCGAAAGTGTTAAAGATCAAAAGATCAAAAGATTTTTGATTCAAATAGAAGAAAAACAAGTCTGCTTCACTTGTCTTCATGGATATTCAGACTTACATCAGGTTACTTTACAAAACAATAGGTCTTAAATAGGCCGATAAGCGTGAAAACATAAACACAATTTACTTATTAACAAGAGTCCAAGTTGAAAACTTCAAAATTACTTTCTTCAAATCCGAAAAGGTGCTTCCACTTTAGGAACAGGTGAATGAACTATGACATCGTTACGATGAGGTCACGTGACTGGACGAACATGGAGGTTAGACACATAAAAAACTGCTCAATCATGAGTCACGACAGCCCTTACACACACACACACACAAACACGCACACGCACACGCACACGCACACGCACACGCACACTAAACCTGAAGGCCCTGCGTCAGGAGGGACACCAGCGAGGAGAAGCCTTTTTTCCTGCACTTCTCTGCCACGGAGTCAGTCAGTCAGTCTGTGTGTGTGTGTGTGTGTGTGTGTGTGTGTGTGTGTGTGTTCCTCGATCCAGTGCAGCGGAGGACAGACGGGAGAGAGCGCGTGACGTAGACAACGTTGCGCAAGCTGTTTTTATCGCCCTGAAGGCCGGCCCACCGGTGTCACCTGAGCCGGGTGCAGTGGCGTCTCTCGGCCACAGAGGGCGACGCAGAGCTGCTGCAGGAACACAAGGAGGGAGGAGGGAGGAGGGAGGAGGGAGGAGGGAGGAACCCAGCAGGCCTGAGCTCACACTGGGGATGGAGGATGGAAACGCTCCCTTTCTGTCTCTCTTGCTCCGTCATCCCTCTAATCCCCCCCCCCCCCCCTCGATTCCCCTCTTTTCCTCCCCACACCCACCTCTCCTCTCTCCCTTCTCCATCTCCCTCGTCCTCCCTGCCCTTATACGTGTTTTCCTTCGCAGCGTTAGCATCGTTAGCGGGGGAGCAGCTGCAGCCTGATGAATTATAGATGTACGGAGACGACGTGTGTTAGAAAGAGGAGAGGAGGTTTGTGTTTAACATCCTCATCGTCAGGTTCCTGCTCTTTTTGTTCGAGCTACCTGAACTGGTGCATTCTGGGAAGAAGCCACTGGTGCACGTCTGTAAAAAGAGCCTCGCAGATTCAGTAATCTCTATTAAAATCACTTCTTAAAAACCCAGATAGATACGGATTGTTTTTATCCGTGTTTAAATATATCTTAGTTTGGGCTTCCTGTTGTTATTGTCTCGTCTTTGTATCAATAAAGTTATTATTGATTGAAAATCTACAGAGGGAATATGATAATTGGTGCCTCAACTGAATAATCTGTAGGTTATTTACAAAACTAATGTCAGAAAACAGTTAAAAATCTAAATATCTTCAGTTTAATATTTAGTTTTGTCAACTAAATTACTGTCTTTAATTCCTTTCCTCCCCTCAACATTTTTTTAATTAATGCACGGTAAACAAATGAGATGAGAGGGTTAAGTTGATGTTTTCTCCACCAGCATGCTCACATTCCTGCATCCTGACCTCCATGTAGTCCACGCTGTCCACACACAGAGGATCAGAGACACACACTCTACACACATCCGGAGTAAACGAAGCAGAAAAGTGTGTGTTTATGGCCGTGGAGGCCCGAGGGCCGGCGGGGTTGTTATGTATGGAGCCGGCGTGTTTCAGTTGTTTATCAATTTTCACTGAAACGCGTTTGTTGTGAAAACGCGGTCGTAAAAGGTTCAAGCGTACGACCACATGAGAACGTCCTCTTTATGGTCTGGGTTTGGTTGTATTTAACCAGAAAGGGCCCATTTGAGATATAAAAACCTTGGTAATCGGGACCAGAAACGACACTCTTCTCTATTTTTAAGGAGAATATTTTAGTGGAAGAAGCCGAGGCGGAGTAGTTTTGTTAATTAAACCAACATCTCGTTAACGGCTTAATAAATTGCATATCAAAAGAGAATTTATTTTCCTTCTGGGATGATTTTGGGAGGTCCAGCACTGGATAACAGTGTAAACAGGGACAGCTGGAGGCTACTGGGACATTCCCCTCTCTGCTCTTATTCCAGTGGAATTCCAAGCACTCCCCAGTTTGTGTGTTTATCTAACCAGAAGCACGCGGCGGGCAGCCGTTCTCTCGACTTACCGGGGCAAATCCTGGTCTCTGACCACCAGGGGGCGACTCCTCTGGTTGTATAGAAGTCTATGTTTCATGTGTTAAAGCTGCATTCTCTCTCCTGACCACCAGGGGGCGACTCCTCTGGTTGTATAGAAGTCTATGCTTCATGTGTTAAAGCTGCATTCTCTCTCCTGACCACCAGGGGGAGACTCCTCTGGTTGTATAGAAGTCTATGATTCATGTGTTAAAGCTGCATTCTCTCTCCTGACCACCAGGGGGAGACTCCTCTGGTTGTATAGAAGTCTATGATTCATGTGTTAAAGCTGCATTCTCTCTCCTGACCACCAGGGGGCGACTCCTCTGGTTGTATAGAAGTCTATGCTTCATGTGTTAAAGCTGCATTCTCTCTCCTGACCACCAGGGGAAGACTCCTCTGGTTGTATAGAAGTCTATGCTTCATGTGTTAAAGCTGCATTCTCTCTCCTGACCACCAGGGGGCGACTCCTCTGGTTGTATAGAAGTCTATATAAATGACTCTACTTCTCTTGATTTATTCCCTCAGTAAACATTGTAAACATTAGTTTTTGGTCTCAATCTCTAGTTTCAAGTCTTCAATACAGCGTGATGTTCATTTAGTAAATTATGGTCTAATTTGTAGTAAAGTACATCATAAAGCAGGGTATGCTTTAGGGCGGGGCTTATTGTGATGGACAGGGTTGTCTGTGTGTGTTTTCGTCAACGCTCATTTCACATATTTCCTCCCTTAGAGAAACAATAAAATTATACAAATGTATCTTTGTTATTTTTTCAACCCAAAGTCAATGAGGTCATATCAAAGAAAGTCAAAAGCACAGAAACGTCCGTCCGCTCGAAGAAGCTTCTGTAACCTTCCTTTGTCTTGTGGGACGAGTCCCGCCTCCAGGTTCTCTAGGTGAGAACACACACACACACACACACACACACACACACACACACACAGCTCAGAGGGGGGGGTTCCATCTTCTCGCTCACCTGATTGTTATTCAGAGCACGCCCGTCTCACTTCAACCCCTGCTGAAGCTGAGGAAACACACTTTGCTGCACACACACGCGTCGGCACGAGGGGGTTCATAACAAAAGCATCGGCGCCTCATACAGCCACAGACAACGGCTTAACCGATATCCAAAAAGGGAACAGACGCTCCAACTAAAATGTTCATTGTATAAATGTGTGTTTAAGATTCTCCGGGTTTGGGAAGCAGTGAGCACACGACTGGATGAATGAGACCTGGAGGTCATTTAGCTTCGCTTGTTGCGATTCATCGAGGCTTTTGATACGTTTGGTGAAAAATATGACGTTTTCTTCAGGAATTCCAGGGAACAAAGTGATTGACATACAAAAAGGTCACGTTAAACCCAGAAGCAAATCATCATCGTTCATCTCTGTCGTCTATTAGCGGCTAAAGAGACACGTTTTGTCCTCGGGAGTCGGTGGAGACCAAAACAAGAGCAACAAAAAATAAAGAAACGTTTATATTTGACTTAATGCTAATGTAGCCGTTGCGTGGAACACCTTAAACGCTGTGTTTATTACTGTGCGATGTCCCACGTTAAATAAACCGATAAGTAAATAACGTGACGTACCTTCGGCCTTGGTGCGGGTCTCTCTCGCCCCCTGCTGGTGTCGCTCAGCGCTGCCTTGACTGTAACATCTGGTGAAGGGAACGGGCGACAGGCTCCGGCAGTCGGCCTCCGAACGCCGCTCCGGGATGGGAGAGAAATCCAGGGAGGGGTGGGAGTGGGTTGAGTAGGAGAAGGGGTCGGCGGCCGTCTTGAGCGGCGGCGACCCGCCCGATCCGCCGTTTCTCCGCTTGCTTCTCGCGATCTCCGCGAAGGAGGTGACCCGCGGGGGAGCCGGCGTGGTGGCGGCGTCGGCGTCTGCCTCGCTGAGCCGGACGGGGCAGCTCAGCATGCGCTCCAGCGATCCGAGCCGGGGGGGCGGAGACTCGTCCAGGTTGCGGTCGTAGCTGCGAGAGCGGGGGCGGGGTCCCGAGGACGCTCCGATTACGGCGCGGCCAACCACGGGAGGGGAGACGTTGACGTACACCTGGCCTTCCATCGCGGCGGCGGGGGAGCCGGCGGCTCCAACGGCCGCCTGCTGATGCTTCTCCTCCTCCTCCTCCTCCTCATCATCCTCATCACCACCATCGTCATCATCTCGCTGAATGAGGAAAGAATATTTGTTGTATGTCATGATATGAAAACATCGTGTTAATATTTTATACATTTCCAAGTCTTGAAAAAGTGTGACGATTTTATATATTCCTCGTAAGCCAATCAGAGCAGAGGAGCTCTTAAAGAGACAGGCGGAGGGTGGATACATAATAATAATAATAATAATAATAATGCATTTAATTTATATAGCGCTTTTCATAATACTCAAAGACACTTGCATAAAATATGAAACTGTTATATATTGCAGTGATTGGAAGATTCTCCACTCACCCTGGATGACTCTCCGTCTTCGTCCTCTTCCTCCACACCCTCCTCCTCGGCTCTCTGCCTGAACAGGAAGTACTCGTTGGGCTGGGTCGGGGTGGGGCTGCCTTTGCTGTGCTCGTCGGAGCAGCTGTTGACCGAGGAGCCCGCGGGGCTCGGAGACGACTGGGCCGACAGGTCGCACGTGACCAGCTTGTAGTAGTTCTGGGTGGCGACCACCAGTCGCGCCTGGCTCTGCAGACAGGAGGCGAGGTCTCCGGACGACCCGGAGTGCGGCGGGTGGTAGGAGTTGCAGTTGGCGTCGAGGTCGAGGGCGCCCTGGTGCTCCGCGGCGCACGAGCACGTGGAGGAGGTGGACAGGTGCGGCTCGCGGACGAGAGGGAAGGTGCCGCCGAGGCAGGAGGGTTGTGAAAGAGGCGGTTCCGTCGGGGAGGTGTGAAGGTCCAAATAGAAAGCCCCCACCGCGGAGTCTCGCTTGGGATCCGAAGCGGACGAGGTGCGGCGGTGCTCAGCGGAGCCGTTGAGGTTGGTGTGCCCGGACGGCGGCGGCTTCTCCGGAACGCTGTTGTTCATCTTGTTGTAAATGGCGCTGAAGTTCACCAGCACGCCGTCCGAGCTGTTGCAGGAGGAGTCGCTGCCGTAGCCCCGCTGGCACTCCGAGAAGGGCTCCGAGAAGGATTCGGGGAAGTGCTGAGGGTAGTTCTGGGAGAGCGCGCAGCAGGAGCAGTGCTGCGTGCAGGAGCTGGAGGAGCTCCGGCCGCACCTCATGGGGTGGTCCTCCTCTTCCCCGTCGTCCTCGCCCCAGTCCTGCTCGCCGCAGTCCATGGACATGTTGGAGCCGCTGCTGCTGTGGCGCAGCTGGCTGTCCAGTCCCAGGATCTCCAGGTCCTTCAGGTGGGCGGAGAGCTCGGAGGCCGCCGCCCTCAGAGAGTGCCGGGTGCTTCCGCCCGCCGACCGGTGCAAAAGGAAGGGCTCGGCGGCGAAGCCCAGGTCGTGCAAGTGGAAAGGAACCATCCCTTTGTCGAGGGCGGGGTTGGTGTCGCTGTGGAGGTGAAAAGAGGAGTCTTCAAGGTAACCGCTGAGGTTGTCGCCATCCTCCTCCTCCTCCTCCTCTTCTTCCTCCTCATCCTCGTCCTCTGTGTTCAGCAGGAACGGATTGTGACGCAGCGGATTCCTGTTCCTGGGTTTGGCCCTGGGCAGCGTGTGAGCGCTGATCGCCTGGTCCTCCGAATTGCTCGAGGTGAACGATGAATCGTCGCTCGCCGTGCTGCCTCCCCTCCCGCCGACGTTCCTCTCCGTCTGGCCGTTGTGGGAGGCCCGGGAGCCGCCGGAGGCCTGGATCAGGCTGCTGTAGAGCAGAGCCTCTCTCTGAAGGACGTCTCTCTCGGGGAGCGACGTGGTGCGACTCAAGCCCAGGTTCTCCGGCGGGATGAACGTGGCGCCCCTCTTCAGCGAGATCCCGCAGCCACCCTGCCGTCCGCCGGACACCTGGCAGTGCACCAGGGGGATGTGGTGCACGATCAGGGTCTCGCCCAACAGCTTGGGAGGGCTGTCCATTGATGCAGGAGAAGGGGGGGAGGGAGCTCCTGTGTGGGGTCAAGGGTACAGGTAGATGTGGGGTCTGTTTGGCGCTTTAGTTCACGCTCTGTGTGCCGGGCCCAGCTCTGAGGGGCTGCCGGGCATTTGGAAGGAGAGGTCGCGGAGGTCAACGCCGTGGTCCGAGTGGCACATCTGGAACATACGGAGAGAGAGAAAGAGGAAAGTTACGTTACGGGCCACATTCAGGAGACAGAAGGGTTCGAGGCCACGCGGTCGTAGTCCAGGAAATAGAGCGATCAATAACGAGTAACGTCCTCGTTAATCTCAGTCGAGACAAATAAACATGGCTTTTATATTATATTCTTAATTGTTGTTGTTTTTTTTATGTCAAATGAGTTCCTCGTTGCCATCAGATCTTTTGTGTTTCATGATTTTGACAGGAAATATTAAAGTAAAGTTCACCCAGAAATAAGCTTCTTATCTAAAATAGATGCAGTAACAGTACAGAACTCCATCCCTCTAGGCTCATCTGTGCACTGAGCACAGTGAGTCATACACACACACACCAAGCAGCTGACTCTTAAACAGGGCTATGATATCATCCCCATATTACACCCTAAGTGAGTAACACACACACACATCTGTCACACCTTAAATGGAAATAAAGAATAAAATAAAACCTCACGTCTCTCTCACTTTGCAGGCCGATGACAAATTGAGCCGATTATTGGTTTATGTTGATTTTAAATCACGGGGCGGGCTTTAGCACCCCGTGCTCGTGATTCAGAGACACGTTGACGCTCAACCTGGATGCAGGTGATCACACGCATGTTAAAAGGTGTGGTTTTAGACGTCAATATAAGATTTATAAGTTTTAGTGTCTTGGAGCGATTGCAGTTTAATACTTTCTGGTATTTTTGAGTGATTTTTCATCTTTTTTTTTATCAATTCTCCAGTGGTTACCATTTTTTAAATTTTATTTAGCACCAAATATGTGTAACAAATGGAATCAACAAAAAAAATTGCTGCCAATAAATTATGAGACATAAGTACTTACAGTCATAACGCTGTAAGCTGTACAATCTTATTTTAATGGATTTAGTCTTATTTCTTATTTAAGAATCAAAACAACTTGACACACACTGCTGCATCTCAAAAATAATAACTCAGGACCCCCTTTAGGATCTGTGTGGGTCTACAACGGTCCAGACGATATTTTCCCAGACGCTCTCTGCATTTCTTCTGTCAACAGTGGTTGAAAGTCTTTTTTTTTTCTTATCTAAAATGACATGGATATTTCTGTCAGACGTAAGTTAATTCACCCTTTGAAACATGTTTAATTTCCCCCAGTAAAGTATTACAAAGTACAATATAAGCTGTACTAGTATTATCGTCTGCTCACCGGATCACGACCTGGACCAGACTAACTAAGATTTATAGTAATCCCTCTATTATACCTGCTTAGTGAACCATAATCCCATGAAAAAGCTAATTTGAAACACTATTCTAATTCTTTTGGCAAGTGTGATTGAGACTAGAGAGAGAGAAAAAAAAAAAGAGGTGTTACATTACGTCACATTAAAGAGACGCACAATATAATTATAATAATTATAACAATATACGGGACCTTCTCGAGCACAGTAACTAGCAGGTGCATCGTGAGTACTGCTTCATCCTTTTTTTATTGTTAAATGTGGAGAAGCCAAAAGGCCGGCTGGATGTGGGACTAGTTTAAGAGCAGAGTGATAACTGAGATGTCACTCTTGAGAAGTAACCTTTTAAAATGGTATTTACTGTCAGGGAGGCTTCAGCTTCAACCTTTTTCATCTCACAGCCCGGAACAATGAACTTCTGCTGCATTGTGTACTTTTGTTTGTTGTTGTTGTTTTTATGAATTATTGGAGGCAAGACAAGACCATTATCAGCTACATGACATACCTTCTAATAAAATGCATATTTCCTGCTTTGTTCGTGGACACCTCATCATAGCAGTTGTAGGCTGGCAGAGTTTTTTTTTAAATCATATCTATAACGCAGATTTTCTTTTCCTGAAGGGTTGAGCCGCAGAGCTCCATGCTGGGACCCACCTCCGCCGTGGGGCCCTTTCCGGTCCCGAGCGTGGAGCAGGGAAGTGACGTCCGATATTGTTTGAAATGGAGCCGCACAAAGTCCGCCAACAACATCGAACAACACAACCTGAACATTTTTATAACTGTAATTTAAGAACTTAGGTCACCTGTACTAAGTACAGTAACCTGTACTATGCTAACGTTAGCTAGCAAGGCTAATGTCAGATAGTAATTCCCGTTGAATTGCTGTAACTCTTATTTCCTCTTTGTAACTTTACCGTTACCGGGTACAACCATTAGGACCCTTCACTTCTAAGGCGAGAAAAGGACCTTTTCAGATAGGAGTAGAGACCTCTGACAGAAAAAGCTCATAAATTACAAAACGCCTCCACCATTTAATGTAGAAATACAAAGATGACCCTGATAAGATTGATTGGCTCTTATGACCGGCCTTGTTCACCCTGCCGATGCTGTATTATGGTATGGCGATCCTGAAAGGCGTAGTAGTTTGAGCGAAAACAAAAAAGACCTCAGAAATGTGTCGCTTTCCTGCAGGAAAACAATATCCCTGACACATGTACGGATGCACGTTGGCTGCCAGACTGTTCAAGTATTCGAGAGTACGCACACAGAAACTGAAACAGAGGAACTTGTGAATGGGACCGTTGAACAGACCCGGCCATTATGCGCCCTTGTTTTGAACGCCACAGCCAGAGGAACCGTCCAGCTTTATGTACGGGGGGCTTTTTCATGCTAAAACATGCAAATAAACTAGCAGGGATTTATGTTAATTACCTCAAACGTGGGACAAAGGCACAGATACAACTTGCCCTTATCACCACATAAAATTCAAAGAAAGTAAAAGTTCAAAGGTGGCATTGTTCAGCTTTCCCACAGTCGGTCCTTGTGCTTTTAAGTCAACAACAACGGCCCTGAGATCTGTGTTATTGACAGATTACAGCGGATCAGATCGGATCACGAGAACAAAGAAGCGGAGCAGGGGCCAATCGCATTTCATTTCCCACGCAACATCAGGGAACCCTGAGCCACGGCGAGCCAATCAGGACGGAGCCGTGCTGTGGGAGGCAACCACAAAAAACATCCAGGGAGGGGGGAAAAAATGCGTAAAAAACAACAAGAAGTAACCATGCCAACCAAGTTAAAGCACAAAGACAAATCCAGACGTTTTTTGGGGCGTTTGAAGCATCTTGGTTTTCGAGAAAAAAAAAGAAAGCAACGATTGCCGCTTTAAGAGCGTCCCGAACCTTCACTTGAACCAGATGGAACAAACTACAAGGGATTCAACGGGGGGCAAGTTATTAAATTCAAGACAGAACCACATCATTACTTGAGAAAACATGAAGAGAAAACTAGCAAATGCCTCAAGGGGTTTTCTTTCCAACGAGGGATTCATTGAGGGGTTCTCGTAATAGCCAATTAGCTTTGTGTTTTCTCCACCAACACGTCCTTAACGGGGTTCTTTGGAAAACCCACATTATTGTACGTCATCCTTTTGGAGAGCAGGTTAGGAAATTGACCTATTTATGAAACTAGCACACGCACTGAGGGGTGAAAAGGAAACCAACGCTGTAACAAAGGACATCCTCCCTCTTATATCATTAGGGCTGAACTTCCAGGAATAAGTCTGAGCCCGTGGTGGTGGGGGCAGAGACAGCCCATTACCATGATGGATGTGGTCCACACTCACAGTTGAATTGAATTGGCAATGGGGGAAGAAGTCAACATCTTTGTGTGGAAGCTGGAGCAGAAAATGACTGAAATGCATCCGGAGACGGTCGATAATCTTGTGGAGATTTCCACCATCGTGACTCGCATTAAAAATTCCCATCATTCCCACGTTAAGACACATGTTAAGCTACACATGTTTAAAAACTAATTTATCAAATTCTACCAATGTTTTACAACCCCCCCCCCCCTTCTATTTTTACACGTCTGTTGGACCTCATCCTTAAGTCAGATTTGCTGACGTTTCGCGAGCTCTAGCTAACGTTGTAACGTGCAGCGTAATATGAACGAGCTAAAAATTTCGGGGACGTATCTATGGGCCTTTCTGATACAACCCTGGTTTGAAAAAACAAAACGTACATTTTATAATAGCCGTTGGTGGAGGTGTAGTTCTCTCTCTTTCTTTCACATCAAACTGATGCTGTACGAATTGGCATGGCAGGTTTATTCTTATTATATCGAGATACCCTCCTGCCTCTAAAAAGGCTTTTTAAACTACCTGAACGACAGCAGCCAAATATCCCAGACATCTGGCTTCCTGTTGCTTTTGATTACCCATCATGCATTTGATGTCACTGAACTAATTTTTCATGTATCCTGTCTGTTCAGAGAGTCCCTGTTTTCTCTCTCGTCTCCTGCACCGGTGGTACCGCCTGTAGTGTGTGTGTGTGTGTGTGTGTGTGTGTGTGTGTGTTAGCTCGAGCCGCTAACCGAATGAAAAGAGCTTTTGTTTGTTGCAGACATTCAGCATCGCACAGCAGCGTCAAATGAAGCCTGACGTAAAGAATGTGGGCGCTAAAAAAAGGGAGGGACTCGACCTCGGAGGTTTCATGGGCCTTTCTCCCATCACCGCCTGCTATTATTTTTTTTATTAACATGGAAAACACAGTGTGTCAAAAATAATAATATTTGAGACGGATCAAGTGGAGTAAAAAAAATAAAGAAACAACGAGGAAATGACCGCTAAACGTTGTCGGATCGGTGGGCTTCAGCTATATTTATTCATTTACTGCCGTCCTTTGACAACATGCGGATGCCAACATGCACATTAGGTACAACAAAACATTTAGACTAGAAAGTCACCGGCTCACCGGACTCGTTGTGATGGATCGTCTGGGAACTGTGAAGCCTTGAACCCCCAACTTCATGGCCATGACTCTGCGCTGAACTACAAACAGACCGACGCCGGCCTGCCGCGCCCCAAAAAGAGATCTCCACGCTGCTTCTCCAAGGAGCCTCGAAGCGATCGCGGGCTGCTCCCTGAAGCACGCCGGCGCTGATCCGATCGCTCACCGACTCGTCGACGCGGCGAAACGCGAAGCCTCATCGATCCTCGAATCGAGCGCTCCCTTTGGCTCCTTCACAGGTCAAAAGGTTCTGGGCCCAGAGACGAATCGTCATCACGGACGGTTCTTTTTTTCAAAGTGCTGCATCCACATCAGTACACGGACCGGACCGATGGCGAGTCGTTAGTGGAGTTACGCCATCGATCGTCATCACGAGGTTCTGGGGGAGGTGAGTGCACTGATGCTGCCGCTTAATGGCACCACGCAAGGTGGTGCCGGGGTACTTTTTTTTCCACGTGGGCTCAATCAATCAACTTCAATTAGTCAATCCCTTGAGCCGCCGGTGTGTTCCAACGCCGGCTAAAGATGACCACGTGGCCCCTGATCCCCGCTTCCTGTCAAAGGCTTAGTGACAGTCTCCCCTCCTGAAGTTGAGGACTCTTACGGACTCTTGCGTAACAGCGGACCGGTGTGCCGACGCCGCTAACCGTTAGCTGACATCCAGTCACAGTCACAGTCGAGCTGCTACTGGAATGTGACTTTACAAATAGTACGAGTTGTACCTCTTCTCTTGTGTTGCAGTATTAAAAGTAAGCCAGTTTCGTTTTTTTTTTAAACTCATCTGAATCTTTAGCTTGAGTTGCAACGAATCAATTGACTGCAAACTATTTAAATGACTTGATTCCAGCTTCTTAAATGTGAATATTTTCCGGGTGTTTTTCTACCTCTACGACCGTTATATGAATATCTTTGAGTTCACGATTTTATAGACCAAAAAAAACTCCTGTATGGATTAATAAAAATTCAGAACAGTATGATAATAGGATGAATTAGTATAATGTCCCTCTGCTGCACATCGAGGTTTACTTCTACAGGAACACGCAACAAATCATCATGAGGCAGATATCGGCTTTCTAAAGCTGCAGTTCTCTTCTTCCAGCCTTAATGCATCTCTCCCTCTCTCTCTCTCTTTGCTGACTCCTGATCTTCTCACTTCTCACTCTTCTCCTCTTTCTCTGGTCCATTTCCAAAGCACCTCTCACTCTCCTCACGGCCCTCTTTCGATCCATCGTCCCTCCCCCCCCCCCCTTCACTAAATCCCTCTCTTCCATCCACTGTGTGCACTGCAGTCTCTCCAGAGCCCATTTCTGCCTCTCTAATCGTCTCCCTTCCTCCCTCCTTGCATCTCTCTCTCTCTCCCCCCCCCTCCATGCTGCTGCACACACAAATATGTCCACCCAAGACGGACTGCAGCTTTCTAGTGGAGGTGGGCCCCGGCACACTTCCCAACCCCGATCCCTTTGAGGGTTGCTCTGGAAATACCCGACTGGAGTACCACCTCATGTGTACCTCCATCACACAGAGAGAGAGAGAGAGAGAGAAACCACAAGAGCAATTAGGAGAATGCCTTGCTCAATAACAACCGAATGTTGTGTACACGGGAAAGCGGAGGAGAGTGTTGACCCGACAACCCACAGATGATTTTCCGGTGGTTTCCCGACTTATAGTTAAAGTCTTATAAGTCATTATGACAATATCATGATATCCATAGGTAATCGTAAACAAACTTCTGTAACTGGGGTTCGCCGTCACACGAGCCAAAACGACGAAGGTCGACGGGGTCAAACGCGTCGCAATGGGGCCCAAAACGTTTCTAACAAAAATTAAACTACGGAAACGTGCTGCTTGCGCTTCAGAGAGAAAAAAACCCCACGATCTCTCGTTTTGTTTTCTTTCTCCAGAGTTGAAAAATAAAAGTAATTCAAGCCGACGAAACGTTTGGAAAATATTGGAAATCATCATCGAACGAGAGGACGTCTTTAAAGTTGTTCCCCGATCAAAGCAGAGTATTTAATCTCTCCATCCAGCTGAATGTTCTTGCCAGTAATCCTGGAACTGCAAAGGCGGCAGAGGAGCAGAGCATAACGAGGGAACCTGGAGCTAAATAATGAAGAACCGGTGATGCATTCGGTGCAACTTGAGGTCAGAAGGATTTAAATATCTCTGTGACGCTCAACTATAATCACAATATGCAAATTTGTCCTGGAACTTTAGGCTGATTCAGCAGCTAAACTACAAGTCGTGATGTCATCATTACCAGACCGCGGTGAGGATGTCAACAGTGTACTGAGAGTGACTCAGTGCTCCTTCACACTCAGACAGATGAGCCCCAAATACAGTGCAGCCCTGGGCAACGGTCATCTGCTGCAGCAATTAACACACACACACACACACACACACAGCTCATTCTGGGTGCTTTTAAATCAGTGAAACATTGCAGGCAGAGAGCCATGAAAGAAACAGAACTACCATAACAAGCCTGAGAGCAAAACGTGTGTGTGTGTGTGTGTGTGTGTGTGTGTGTGTGTGACTCATAAGTCCCAGCTCTTACATCCACCGTGCACATATTTTCCTTTCAGACACAGAAATTATGGTCACGCACTTTGAGCAGATGACAAAACATTCAAGTAAACTCAACGAGTCAAAGTAGAAATCCCGGGAAGTCGAACACTCAGCTGCAATGTCAGCCGCAAGATGCATTTTAAATATGAAAAGTGGTAGTATTGTGGTGGCGTTTTCATTAGAGTGCAACTAAAAAGAAAGGGACTGAAGTTTTATCGACGAAATGTGTGTGTACAAGTACTTGTATGCATTAGTAGTTTCAATTACAGCCCGACACTGATATTGATATTTGGAAGTCTAAACAATACACAAGATAAACAAACAGTCTTGATACCCTCAGCTCTGTGTATCAAAACTGCAGCTGCACCTGATATCTCAGCTCGGCTGACATATTATGTTTATGTAAAAAACACAAATGGAAAGTGCATCAAAAGTGTACTTAAATCCAATACTTGACTAAATGTACCGTATTATCTTTTAACGCCGCAGTAATAAAAAAAAAGGGACTTGACACCGCCCTTTCCTCCGACTGCAAACAGAAAGGGACCCCGAGCAGGTTCCCTGAGGGACTCCCGAGAACCTCGACGATACCTTCACAAACCCCGTGAAATGTTGTATGGACGTCACGTCCAGGCCAAACCACCCGCAGGCCTGCAGAGGATCCACGTGGGCTCCGCTGGCTGGGAGGTCACACCGATACCAGAGGGTCCTTTAGCCGGTTGACACGGGGTTCAAGAGTCTGGTGGTTTTTGTTCGAAGTACCTCAATAATAGAGTTTAGAAAGCAAAAGAAAAAAAAAGGCTTTGGGGATGTTGGCCCGCCTTGAAAAGTCATATCAAAATAATAAAATCAAATGTAATCCTTTCAACATTGGACAACCTTCAACACGAGCCAAGCGAAGCGTTCAGGCGACGCTGTTCTTCACTGATAGCAGAGAGTGTTGAAACGCTCTATTGGGGGAAGCCAGATAACAATAGGAGGACAATAGGAGCGTTTTACATAACGCATTGGGGACTTATTAATTAAGATGTTTCAACGGAAAACACACGGAAAGTTAAGTTCAAATGTAAACTACCAAACAGTGTATTCTAGTACAGCTGAAATGATTAATAAATACATTTTAACAAACATGTGTCATCACTGACGGGTTTATGGATATATTCAACATTAGCCTGATTTACTGATATAATATAACTCTTTGTGAATCACCGGTTTATGTGTTGAATACATGAAGCTCACCAGCAGAGGTGGACCAGCAGAGAGAGTTAATAATGTATTCATAATAATAATAATATTATTATATTCTTCATAATTTTAATAAAATGAAGATATTAGGCAAAATAATTACAATTAATTGTATAATTAATTATGTTAATGTAGTAGTCATAATTGTAAGTGTTATTGTATTAGTAATACTTTGAATAATAATATATTCATAATACTTTTAATCATATTAATATATTCTTAGTAATTGAGACGCCATTTCTCACTATTATTACCAAAAGAAGTCAATCGATTAATGTAGAAAGTAATCAGACGATGAATCCATGATGAAAATAATAGTTAGTTAAAGAAATGTGCTCCAGCTCAACCAACTACAGCAGTGAAATCCTGCTTTTAAGTAATATATATATATAATATATAATAGTACAACATTTTTCCTCTTTAATTAAACATGCAAAACTATCACATGTTGCCGAAATTCAAAATATGATTGCCATTTTTAGGAACATTTATATTTGGAGTCATTAAGAAAAGGTGACGTGCAGCGTCGTCTTGTCACTGTTCTCACTGTAACAGCAATATTTAATCACCAACGCAGCAAATATTGAACATTTCTTATTTAGTTTATACCTTTTGCTGTTCCTATTGTTTTTACATGTTAGACCAAAGGACAAAAATCGTTTTTTATCTTGATTTTTCAGTAAATTCTTCTGCACAGAATGTCAAACAATATTGTCAATTTGTTTGTTTTCTTTGACCAACAATTCAAACTTCAAAGATATTAAAGAAGCTCAAATCAGATGTTCGCCAGCTAGCTAAAAAAAATAATACAAAAACAATTATTCGATTATGAAAATTGTATATTTTGTATTTTCTGTCAACTGAGTAAATAAATATTAATTGACTAATATTTTCAGTGCACAAGAGGTCAGACAGTTAACTTTAGACTTAGAGAGAGACATGAGAGAAGAGACAGCGTCTCTATTTCTGTCTACTGGTAAAAGTAGAAACGGCTTCAGGTCTGAGGACCACCAGTCAGCATCTGGACCCTGACATTCACTTTAGCTACCCAAGAAAAATCCAAACAAACAGATCTGTGTATTGCTTGAGAAGGATAACGTCACTGCCGCATAGTTATGGGTGTAAATCCCAGTGTGACATGTTACTCTCACAGATAGTGACACAGTTTGACTGGCTGGTGTTGATTCAGGGTATTATTGTGACCTCCAAATGTCACTCTAAGCCTGCTGATCTTCAAATCTCTCTAACTACTCGCAACTGTTAAAATCTGTTAAATAAAAAAACGTTGCAGTCATCAAATAATGATGTGAAAGATACAATATAAACATGTATGTCCCTATAAACACATAACTATGTACACAATATGTCCCTTACAAATCCCCCATTGAATAAAATAACGTGATGTTTTACTTTATTTCATATAAATGCATTAAAACAACCAAGGCTGACTAATGCTGTAGAGATGACACGACGGTAATATTGCATGAAATGCACCTCACAACGCCAACTTGCATACAGCGATCAGAATTACAACAGGAAACGCTGCCAGTCTGTCTTCAGAATAAAAGCCTGGGAGTGTACGCTAGGAAGACAATTACAATTATTTAAAAATAGTAAAAATCAACTCATATCTGTAGTTGATATATGTCTACAAAAAAATATACCACGAACTGAACATTATTTGTAATAATGAGTGAGAACATATCTTAAAATATGTAATTTATTTTAATAAACAATAAATATGCAATAGCATTCTATTGATGTTGAATAACTTGTTTTGTAATGGGTTTTTTTTAAATTAGCATCTCACTCTTTGTACGTACAAATTGTTGTTTTGTTTTCTACATAAAACAACCCTGTTATTTTAGGATGCTAATGTTATTTTTCCTCATGGCATTCTTTACCTTGCCCTAGAGTCTCGCTTTTTAAAATTGTTAGATATTCCTTAATATGTTCTAACTATGCACTTTTTTATTTAAATGTCATTATCTTTCTATTTCTATTGTCCACTGTGATTTCAAGCGTTTCCAAAACGTCACGGAGCTTTTATTCTGGTAAGCGGAAGCGGAAGTCGCGTCGCTTCATCCCGGACAAACTTAACGGTCGCTGTCGTCGAGAATGGGGACGCAGGCCGCCCGCGCGCGCACAACGTCAACACCACCGGCTCACGTTACCGCAAACGAATTAAAAGATTTAAAAAAAACAATTTTTTTACTGACTAATTATTATTATTTTCATCCCTCAAAAAAGGACGAAACACAACCGTTGAGGCGTTTTAATTAACCGTTACCCTCCGTTGCTGCGCAGCCTTTTGTGCCACTGCGTTAAAAAAAATAAAAAAAATAAATAAAGCGAACCCATAACGCCACCAAACAAAACTAACGTGTTCTTCTTAAAACGTTTAACGCCATTGTGTTTAAAGACGACGTGGAGATTAGGAGCGGGGGGGGGGGGGGAGTGGGCTGAGAAGCGGCGTGTTTCCCGTTAGGACCGACCGGAGGCAGCGGATTGTTTTTTTCAGCCTCCGCCGCGATGCTATTCACCCCCCCCCCCCCCCCAAAAAAAAAAAAAATACGACCAAAATAACCCCATTTAAATCCACACGTAAAACGACACCTCACCTTGACGCAGCCGGTCGCCAGTCGGCGTCGACACGAAGCAACCGTAGCCGTCAGTGCACCGGGCCGGTGGAGCTGCTAGTCCGGGATACATACGGTCGTCTCCTCCGTGAAGGACTGCGGGGCAGACAGCGGCGGTGCGTCGCGGGGAGACGGGTTGGGTTGGGCCGGAGAGGCGGCGCGTCATCCTGAGGTCACAGCTCGGTCCCAGACTGGATTATCTAATCCTGGGTGGGACGGGTGCAGCTCACTAGGGCCCGTTAACCGGTTGGTTTGGGACTGGGACACAACATGTCCATACAAACACCTATATATTTATTATGTTATATTATATTATAATTTATTATATTATATCATATATTACATCATTATATTATATTACATTACATTATATATATATATATATATATATATATATATATATATATATATATATATATATATATATATATATGTATATGACATTATATGACATAAGTATATTATATTACTGTTACATCATATCATATTATTTATTAAATTATATTACATTATAATATATAATATAATATTATATTAGAGATGGACTGGGACACAACATGTCCATACAAACAGCTATATATTTATTATGTTGTATTATATTATGTTACATTATATTATATTATAATTTATTGTATTCTATCATATATTAAAATATGATATTATATTACATTACATTATATATATATATTTATATGACATAAGTATATTATATTACGTTACATCATATAATTTATTAAATTATATTACATTATAATATATAATATAATATTTTATTATATTATATTAGAGTTGGACTGGGACACAACATGTCCATACAAACACCTATATATTTATTATGTTGTATTATATTATGTTACATTATATTATATTATAATTTATTATATTACATAAAATTATCATATATTACATAATTATATTATATTACATTACATTATATATATATATTTTTATGACATAAGTATATATTATATTACGTTACATCATATATCATTTCTTAAATTATATTACATTATAATATATAATATAATATTTTATTATATTATATTAGAGATGGACTGGGACACAACATGTCCATACAAACACCTATATATTTATTTTGTTATATTATGTTACATTATATTATATTATAATGTATTATATTACATCAAAATATTATATTATATCATATATTACATCATTATATTATATTACATTACATTATATATATATTTATATGACATTATATGACATAAGTATATTATATTACGTTAAATCATATCATATCATTTATAATAAATAATATTGTATTATATTATATTAGAGATGCATGGGCTGAAGGCCAGGGTCTACCATTTTCGTGAAATGATACAAATGTAATCACCTGATTAAAATGGCAGATTATAGAATACATAACACGTTTACTGTAACTGGGGCCGATCACTAGGTCTCCAATCTTTGAGCAGGTGTATACACTGTACATCTCCAGAAATGATCATGTTAACTTGATCAAAAGCAACCTTTAATTTGCATCATAATTAAATGGTTTGAAAATGTCTTGTCGAAGCATTAATTTAGCATTAATATCTCCCAATTTGAGCAGATAGAATGGTGATGAACACAATGAAGAAACAATACTGTCCTGACAGAGATAAATAAGGGTTTAAATGCCATAACCAGGATCACATCCAACTTTACAGTTTCACATAGACCTCAAGCCTTAGTCCACAGCGCCATCTTAGATTTGGTAAACTACGCCTCTCTAATGTTCAGTGCTGCTGATGATCAGCAGTTTAACAGAGTGTCTCCTTTTATGAAACTATCATATTACCCTGTGGGAAAACTGTATTATTGCTGCAGCAGTGAAGGTCATAGAGTTAACAACATATTATTAAAGATTATTATAACAGCGAGGACCATAAGCAAGAAATAAACTGAGATAAAAAATTCAGCTGTTTTTGATAGACATTACAGGTGGACGCATATATAAAAGTGGACTCTATTCTATTAATCTTGAATCTAAACTGACTCCAGTCATTGTTTAGAGAAAAGAAAAACTACAAACAAAAGATTCTTCGAAATATAGAATGAGTCATTTATTTAGAATTTTTTCATGAATACGTATTGAGTATTGCAGTAACAGTGATAAGACCTGTAATGTGTCAAGCATTCTTATTAAGTAGCATTCAGATATTTATCTTTTGACCTCTGTATAAACTGAGCTCCATCTGCTGGTTATCTAATGTTACTGCATTTAACCAAAGAGCAGATTTTCAAACTAAACTCTTACTCCGATAAATTACTCCTCGTAGTGGGCCAGTGTCCCAAGAAAGCCCCGCCCCTAAAGCATACCCTGCTTTATGGTCTGTTTGACTAAATGAACATCACACTGTATTGAAGAAGACTTGAAACTAGAGATTGAGACCATAAACTCATGTTTACAATGTTTACTGAGGGAATACATCAAGAGAAGTAGAGTCATTTATATAGACTTCTATACAACCAGGAGTCGCCCCCTGGTGGTCAGGAGAGAGAATGCAGCTTTAACACATGAAGCTTCGACTTCTATACAACCAGAGGAGTCGCCCCCTGGTGGTCAGGAGAGAGAATGCAGCTTTAACACATGAAGCATAGACTTCTATACAACCAGAGGAGTCGCCCCCTGGTGGTCAGGAGAGAAAATGCCGCTTTAACACATGAAGCATAGACTTCTATACAACCAGGAGTCGCCCCCTGGTGGTCAGGAGAGAGAATGCAGCTTTAACACATGAAGCATAGACTTCTATACAACCAGATGAGTCGCCCCCTGGTGGTCAGGAGAGAGAATGCAGCTTTAACACATGAAGCATAGACTTCTATACAACCAGATGAGTCGCCCCCTGGTGGTCAGGAGAGAGAATGCAGCTTTAACACATGAAGCATAGAGTTCTATACAACCAGATGAGTCGCCCCCTGGTGGTCAGGAGAGAGAATGCAGCTTTAACACATGAAGCATAGACTTCTATACAACCAGATGAGTCGCCCCCCTGGTGGTCAGGAGAGAAAATGCAGCTTTAACACATGAAGCATAGACTTCTATACTTTTGAATGTACCAAACGCAAGCGTTGACATGTTGGTTATAGATTAGTGCCGGTTAAATTGTCCACAAATTGTCCACCATTATAAAAACAATGAAATGGAAAGAGGCTCGCTGACACCCCCTTTTTCATATATCTGCTGCACAAAGGATTGTGGGTCAGAATAGCTGTATTGAAAAATGTGACCAGATGTCGTCGAACATACTGGTATTTTTGGCATTTGACATACTAAAAAGTATTTTTAGGGTACACTAAATAATAGCTAGTATAGGTATTGAAAAGCACAGTTTGTTTCTCTGTTCTTCGTCTTCTTTGGGGGTTTTATGGCAGCCGGCATCTGTTATGTTGCATTGCTGTTCATAACTATTTGTAGAAATCTACAAGTTCTTCTTCTTAAATTGCTTTGAGCTGGACGGGTACAGTTGGCATTGTGAATTAAAACCGTCTCGATAAAGTTGCCTAAAGGGAAATGCAGAAACGGGGTGTGAAAAAAGAATTTTTACAAACAAGCAATTTTAAACTGAAATGTATGTGATCCATTGTAAAAAGAATTGATAATAGCAGCTTGAAGTGTTTTTGTGATGTTGTCCACATATCTTTGTCAAAGATCTGCTCTCAAACAAACAACACAATTAACCTCATCTATTTTTTTACATCAATAAAACACATAGATGTTGTTCCACTACAGGCCTCCAGCTGAGCTTGAACACTCCTTGGAAAATCCCCTAAACTGAGGGGGAAACCTTTTAAGTGCAAAAGTCTTTCTTATCAGGGTAGGACACAGTCTCTGCCACTAGATGGCACCATCTGACATGAAAATGAAGTATGCCTATTATAAATATTACTATATTTGATATACACAATTGCATTTGCAATCCTATCATAATAATCTTAACAATCAAACGTGTTTAATAATGCACTTTCCTAAACAAAGATGAGAAACAACTAGAGTCTGGAGATTGTGTCTCTCTTGCAGAACTGACTCTATTTTAAATGAAGGACACCAGTGTGTCACAATGAACACAGCCTCATTGCGCCCACCTGTTCTCAATTAAGCCTGTTAGGAACAGAGAGCTGTGATTGGCTGTCAAAACAAGTTAAATAATTGGTTGGCAGGTTTTCTGCCAATGTGCCACTATAGAAAAAAAAAAAAGAAGACACGTTTGGTTGCGGTGGGTCAGCGGAAGTCTTATAGAGGCAGTCCAGTTTGCATTTGAGCGTATCTCTGGCTGAAGCCATGGGACTTGTTCTACGGTAACTTTAAAGTGGTTCTCTCTGTGCTAAACTATGATTTAGAGTGTTGTTTATGAATGGCTTTCTTTTGTAGTGTGGTGCTGCTATGGCTGCTGATTATTGGAGAGCTTCACACCAGCATTGAATGTAAGGGCAAAGGTTACAATTACACTCCTGATGCAAAGTTCTTGTCTTTGAGTTTATACATAAACATACATACTCTGTTTCAAGAGTGAACTTGCATTCACTGACCTTGTGGTTGTAAAACAGTTTAATATCTTTGTTTTTTCAAAAAAGGTAATGTATAGTTGACCTTGTTGAGTGCTTTACCAACAGCTTCCTATCAAGGCTCTGGACCTATAATTTGGGACATGAGCTTCCAGTCCCAGGGTCTCAACTACCAACATCCCATCTCTGACTACTCGTCCAAGCCTCAGTCCAAGCTCCTGGGCTACCAGTCCCAGGGTCTGAACTACCAACACAAGTTCCCGGGCTACCTGTCCAAGCCCGATCCCCCGCAGCCCCAGTTCCCCGGCTACCCGTCCAAGCCCGGGAACTGGTCCAAGCCCGATCCCCTGCAGCCCCAGTTCCAGGGCCGCCCGCCCCAGACCCCGCAGCCTCAGTTCCGGGGCCACCCGCCCCAGACCCCGCAGCCCCAGTACCGAGGCCACCCACCCCAGACCCCGCAGCCCCAATTCCGGGGCCACCCATCCAAGACCCAGCCCCAGGTCCTGCAGACCGAGTTTCCTGGATACCCGTCCAAGCCCCAGCCCCTGCCCAAGCCCCAGGTCCTCCAGACAGAGTTCCCTGGCTACCCGTCCAAGCCCCAGCCCCTGCCCAAGCCCCAGGTCCTCCAGACAGAGTTCCCTGGCTACCCGTCCAAGCCCCAGCCCCTGCCCAAGCCCCAGGTCCTCCAGACAGAGTTCCCTGGCTACCCGCCCAAGCCCCACACCCAGGTTCTGCTGCACCAGTACCCTGGCGACCCGCCCCCGCAGCCGGGCTACCCGTCCCGGCCCCAGGTCCCGCAGCTGGTCTACCCGTCCCTGCCCCAGCATCAGATCCCGCAGCCCCAGTACCCGGGCTACCCGTCCCGGCCCCAGGTCCCGCAGCCCCAGTACCCGGGCTACCCATCCCAGTACCCGGGTTTCCTGGCCCGGCCCCAGCCCCAGGTCCCGCAGCCCCAGTACCCGGGCTACACAGCCCGGCCCCAGGTCCCGCAGCCCCAGTACCCGGGCTACCCGTCTCGGCCCCTGTCCCAGTTCCCGGGCTACCCGCCCAAGCTCCAGCCCCAGGTCCCGCATCCCCAGTTCCCGGGCTACCCGCCCCAGCCCCAGGTCCCGCAGTTCCCGGAGTTCCAGGGCTACCCGCCACAGGTCCTGCAGACCGATTTCCCTGGCTACCCGTCCAAGCCCCAGGTCCCGCAGACCCATTTCCCTGGCTACCCGTCCAAGCCCCAGATCCCGGTCCCGCAGACCCATTTCCCTGGCTACCCGTCCAAGCCCCAGGTCCCGGTCCCGCAGACCCATTTCCCTGGCTACCCGTCCAAGCCCCAGGTCCCGGTCCCGCAGACCCATTTCCCTGGTTACCCGTCCAAGCCCCAGGTCCCGGTCCCGCAGACTCATTTCCCTGGCTACCCGTCCAAGCCCCAGGTCCCGGTCCCGCAGACTCATTTCCCTGGCTACCCGTCCAAGCCCCAGGTCCCGGTCCCGCAGACCCATTTCCCTGGCTACCCGTCCAAGCCCCAGGTCCCGGTCCCGCAGACCCATTTCCCTGGCTACCTGTCCAAGCCCCAGATCCCGGTCCCGCAGACCCATTTCCCTGGCTACCCGTCCAAGCCCCAGATCCCGGTCCCGCAGACCCATTTCCCTGGCTACCCGTCCAAGCCCCAGGTCCCGGTCCCGCAGACCCATTTCCCTGGCTTCCCGTCCAAGCCCCAGATCCCGGTCCCGCAGACCCATTTCCCTGGCTACCCGTCCAAGCCCCAGATCCCAGTCCCGCAGACCCATTTCCCTGGCTACCTGTCCAAGCCCCAGATCCCGGTCCCGCAGACCCATTTCCCTGGCTACCCGTCCAACCCCCAGGTCCCGGTCCCGCAGACCCATTTCCCTGGCTACCCGTCCAACCCCCAGGTCCCGGTCCCGCAGACCCATTTCCCTCCCTACCCGTCCAAGCCCCAGGTCCCGGTCCCGCAGACTCATTTCCCTGTTTACCCGTCCAAGCCCCAGGTCCCGGTCCCGCAGACCCATTTCCCTCCCTACCCGTCCAAGCCCCAGGTCCCGGTCCCGCAGACTCATTTCCCTGTTTACCCGTCTAAGCCCCAGGTCCCGGTCCCGCAGACCCATTTCCCTGGCTACACGTCCAAGCCCCATTTCCCCCAGCCCCAGTTCCCCCAGCCCCAGGTCCCGCAGCCCCAGTTCCCTGGCTACCCCCCCCAGCCCCAATTCCCTGGCTACCCGTCCAAAATGCCGGGCTACCCATCTAAGCCCCATCCCCAGGTCCCGCAGACCGACTTCCCTGGCTACCCGTCCAAGCCCCATGTCCCGGTCCCACAGACTAATTTCCCTGGATATCCGTACAAGCCCCAGATCCCTGTCCCGCAGACCCATTTACCTGGCTACCCATCCAAGCCCCAGGTCCCACAGACTCATTTCCTTGACTACCCATCCAAGCCCCAGGTCCCACAGGCTCATTTCCTTGACTACCCGTCCAAGCCCCAGCCTCAGGTACCACAGCTCCAGATCCCTGGCTACTCGTCCCAGGTCCCGCAACCCCAGTTCCCTGGCTACCCATCCAAGTCACAGCCCCAGGTGCCGCAGCTCCAGATACCAGGCCACCCTCTCAAGCCTGAGCCCATGCCTCAAAAGCCTAATGGCAATCTTGTCTCTGGTCTTCCTCCAAAGACCAAAGACACACCCAGCATGGGGGTTCAACAGGGTGGGTTTCCATATCTGTAAAATGTCCTTACTGAGCTGATGCTTGGTTCTTGTAACTTTCCCTTTTTTATAAATTTTTTAATTTTAGAAGTGGAGCCCAAAGTAAACTCTAAAAGTAAAGGATAACTTGGCTACGACTGAGGGGTAAGTGTTTATTGTAAAGGGATAATGGCCCTCCTATAATCTGCCCTTTCATCATACCCTTACCATAACTACTCCTAAATGTTGTCATTTCAGATAACACGTTGGGTGTTTCAACTGATGGGCCTCGACTTGAAGCTTGTACCATGATGGTGCTTTTTATTTTAGAGAAATAAAATGCATTAACATTTGCGTTGAAATCCATTTTATTTACAAGATGAAAGGGATGCTTTGAGCCAAACTGTCAGATCTTTGCAGCTTTTGGGCCATTTAAAAACTATAAATCCATAAAGGGTTTCTTTTCTAGACCTTTGACAACATAGTACGGAGCCAATAATTTCACACTATTATAAATTATTACGTCACTTGGCGAGTAAACACGCCTGCAAACCAAGGCTTTGAACATTTTGAATTTGTAAAGAAATACTTTGCACATTTGACCGCTATACGTTTTAGTGACATGTTGACTGTAAAGAATATATATATCTATATCTATATAGATAGATAGTTCATTGCACAAAACGATTAGTTAATGTCAGCCTCAACCACATGATGGCCACTCATTAGTTCCTCTTAATGACACTGGTAAGCTTTTAATGTGTGTAGTGAAATCAAAGAAAATTATAATTGGGCATTACATATTTCAAGTGATGTGTACCTGAATCTTTCTTTTAAACAGCTGCTATCAGTGACAAATATGAGCCTTTTAAAACCACAAGAAGTGTGTCAAAATATGGTAAAAGAGCCTAAAAGGTGTTCTGAATATTATGTAGGCCTACATTAACCCAACAGCATCACACTAGATTTCTTTATTTTTGAACCCCCTGTGACATCAAAAGAACCTAGGTTCACTCTTAAGAGTAAATGTTACTTTTAAAAAACATTTCTACATTTGATGACGTTCGTGGCGCTTTTTTTATTTTTCTCCCAATGTGAATCATCTTGCATATTTGTACACAATTGACAGCAGGCGTGTCGTCCTCGCTAGCTCAACAGAAGTGTCGCCTTGTACAGTGAAGGAACGCCTGATAAACCCAGTTTGAGACCATGTCATCCATTACAGGAAACATCTTTTCTCTGGCTCCTGATGGTTGAGAATTTACTTTGTATCATATTAACATGTTTTGTGAATTTAAAATCCCAATTTCTGCACCTAATATAGCACATGTGTACTGCTCTGGAGTGTTAACGTAAGTCAAGTGCACTTTATAAAGCTCGTCTCGATCCATCATGCTGGGCCTCACGCTCCATGACAGATCCACAGCGGAAAGCTTATTATGGGCCACAGCTCCTTCTACCCTGCTTTAAAACAACTAAAGAAGGGACAAAGTTATAGTTTAGGACAGATGAAGGCCAGAGTTTCTGAAGGTTTGCCTGGGACTCATAGTTTGTGTGGCACTGCCGAGATATAAAATATAAAAATGTGTGCTCCATAGGGGTGTACGTTGTGAATATAACTGAACATGTTGTATGTTTTTGATAACATATAAACGTGTGTTTTTAATGCATTATGCCCCACAATAAACGACCAAATGTGTACCAGCTGTGTTCTTGTGCCGAGTCACTCCAAATTCCCTAGCTTTTACGGCAGTTCCTGAACGCATCACAAGAGCCGCCCCGCTCTGCTGGATTTCAGCCGGTAGTTCGTCGCTGTTTTGCCGGAGACAGCCGACCATCAAACCCCTCAGGGCTCCGCTGGATTGTCCACCTTGTCCTCACATCTGTACTTTATTTTTTTTTATTTAAAAAAAAAATATATATAAAAGAAACGACGCGATGAAGCGTAAAGTGACCGACAGGTAGGAGTCGGAGCAACAGGCAACTGGACTGCAAACTCACTGACGGCTCAGACGGCTTTGCAGGAACTGTTGCACACACACACACACACACACACACACACACGCACACACACACACACACAACCCCGCTGCGATGTCCCTGCTGTGTGTCAGAGGTAAGGTCTCACTTGTCCTGTTTGTTTGTTTGTTTGTTTGTTTGTTTGTCTTTTTAAATGATTAAATTGCTATAGACCTGCATGGTGAGGGAGGAGGGGAATAAGCCAATGTAATCCTGTGCATGTTGTGAGGATTGTGTACAAATATTGCAGCAACACAGCGGAATATTATAGCGTCCTCACGAGGATGTGATGATATAACTTATATTTGGCTTTATGTGACTGTGTTGATGGAGCCTCACCTGTAGGCGATGAGAGAGAGAGAGAGAGAGAGATGCTTACAGTGAACACACTTGAGAGGTTTCCAGCTGTTTCTTTGAAGTGTGAATTAACCCCTTCTTTGAAGTGTGAATTAACCCCTTGGCAGTGTTGCATTCAGTGTCCTGGACTGATGGGACTCCTCTGCTCTGGCCCTTCATAACAGGAAACAGACACATAACAATAACTGTATCAGAAGTGACAAACATGCACGGTTGAGCTGGAGATCACAGTGTGCATGAGGTTGGCATTAGACGGGTTAGAACAATGCATTTATTGGGAGTGGTTGTTGGCTTTTTGGTTGTTTACATATATGATATTGTTGTTGGGTCGCGGACGGTTTTCTTGCAGAATTTGAATTTGAACTGTTTAGAAAAAAATTTGACTACGATATTCAAATCAAAACCCAAGTAGGAACTAGAGCCTGAGCCTGAACAGATCTATATTGTTTTGGTTTTTCAAATTGATTTATATGTCGGCTGATGATAAGAAATTGCAGGACACAAATGCTGAAGATACTTTTGAGGTAATCGAGAACACAATGTTTATTATTTCTTTAAAACATCCCACTCTGTTGATTGACTATATATATATATTATATATAATATATATATATATAATATATATATTAAAATATATATATATTTTAATATATATGTATATATATATATGTAATATATATATATATATATATATGTAATATATATAAATATATATATATATATATATATATATATATATACACGCACGCAACTAATAATGAAAGAGTGACACGTTGGAGTGAAAGCTGCGATTTGGGCTGTTGCAGGAAAAAAAATGCATTAAAAAGGAATAATGTTTAATCTGACAAATCACACACGTCTCACACCTTTAGAGTGAATCCTCTCTTTCCACATAGGGAGCGGGTCTTTTTCACGCAGTCCGCCATGTTGTACCGCCATGTTGTACCGCCATGTTGTACCACCATGTTGTACCGCCATGTTGTACCACCATGTTGTACCACCATGTTGTACCGCCATGTTGTACCGTACCGCCATGTTGTACCGCCATGTTGTACCACCATGTTGTACCACCATGTTGTACCGCCATGTTGTACCGTACCACCATGTTGTACCGTACCACCATGTTGTACCGTACCACCATGTTGTACCGCCATGTTGTACCACCATGTTGTACCACCATGTTGTACCGTACCGCCATGTTGTACCGTACCACCATGTTGTACCGCCATGTTGTACCACCATGTTGTACCACCATGTTGTACCGCCATGTTGTACCGTACCACCATGTTGTACCACCATGTTGTACCGTACCACCATGTTGTACCACCATGTTGTACCACCATGTTGTACCGTACCGCCATGTTGTACCGCCATGTTGTACCACCATGTTGTACCACCATGTTGTACCACCATGTTGTACCGCCATGTTGTACCACCATGTTGTACCGCCATGTTGTACCGCCATGTTGTACCGTACCACCATGTTGTACCACCATGTTGTACCGTACCACCATGTTGTACCGCCATGTTGTACCGTACCACCATGTTGTACCACCATGTTGTACCGTACCGCCATGTTGTACCGCCATGTTGTACCACCATGTTGTACCGCCATGTTGTACCGTACCACCATGTTGTACCGCCATGTTGTACCGCCATGTTGTACCGCCATGTTGTACCACCATGTTGTACCACCATGTTGTACCGCCATGTTGTACCGTACCACCATGTTGTACCACCATGTTGTACCGTACCGCCATGTTGTACCACCATGTTGTACCGTACCGCCATGTTGTACCACCATGTTGTACCACCATGTTGTACCGTACCGCCATGTTGTACCACCATGTTGTACCACCATGTTGTACCGTACCGCCATGTTGTACCACCATGTTGTACCGCCATGTTGTACCACCATGTTGTACCGTACCGCCATGTTGTACCACCATGTTGTACCGCCATGTTGTACCACCATGTTGTACCGCCATGTTGTACCACCATGTTGTACCGTACCACCATGTTGTACCGCCATGTTGTACCGCCATGTTGTACCACCATGTTGTACCACCATGTTGTACCGCCATGTTGTACCGCCATGTTGTACCGCCATGTTGTACCACCATGTTGTACCACCATGTTGTACCGTACCGCCATGTTGTACCACCATGTTGTACCGTACCGCCATGTTGTACCGCCATGTTGTACCACCATGTTGTACCGCCATGTTGTACCACCATGTTGTACCGCCATGTTGTACCGTACCGCCATGTTGTACCACCATGTTGTACCGCCATGTTGTACCGTACCGCCATGTTGTACCGCCATGTTGTACCGTCATGTTGTACCACCATGTTGTACCGCCATGTTGTACCGTACCGCCATGTTGTACCACCATGTTGTACCGCCATGTTGTACCGTACCGCCATGTTGTACCGCCATGTTGTACCGCCATGTTTCGGAGAGGGACTCAGTGGGTTTTTAAGGGTTTGAAGTTAAGGTTTACGGTTGTAATTTGCTGAAGCAGCAAAGTGTTACTTACTTTCTTTCTGGTGGACATTTGGGTGCATTGGGCCCTTTTCATGTGCTGGTCCACAGCGACCTCTCTAATCTAGAGACTTCACAGGAATCTCTTTACGCTCTCTTTACACTGGGACGTCTTTCATGACATTTTAATGGTGGAAGTCGGAGGCGAAAAGGTTGTAGTCCCTTTTTGGGTTTTCAGTGTCTCGCGATCATCTTCCAGATTCCGCTCTGCCAACAGTACGTTTCAAGGGGAACTCAAAAGGCTTTATTATTATTATTATTATTGTTTTTATTCCGACGGATGAAGCCGAGTTAACGGGGAGGTTAGACACAGAAACACACGACCCCATATTTAACGTTTTGTTGGCTCCTCTCCAGGTTACAAATTGCTCTTCTTTCACAGACGTTGACCGATTGATCTCCGGCTCGTCGAACTGTCGTACCGTCTATCTCCGGCTCTCAGCCTCCAGCATTTTGTTTCTCGCTGATCGTTTTTGGTAATTTTTTTTTTGGGACCGTTTCTCATCTCGCCGCCCGAGGCTCGAGGGCCTCCGACACCTCCCCCAAAACCCCAAACCGGTCTGAGACGGAATGATGAGGTAGGGGTGAGATCGGTGGGGATGAGGCACAGCTGGATTATTTATATATATATATATATATATATATATATATATATAAAAGAGTATTATGTCGTTCCAAAGCTTGCACACAGATTGGTGGAAAACCTCCTGAGAATCGTGGACACACACTCGAGACCCTTTTCTTGAGTTCACATGCAACACGTCTCATTTAGAGAACAATAAACTGGCGTGTTACTTTGGCACAATCCTCTAACTCCTAACGGATCTGTTAAAAACTCCACAAAGGTCTCATGAAAAGGTTTCTGCGGGTAGAGAGGAGGCCCTGAACGCCGCTCACAGTGAGCCCTCCCCTTCCTGTCAGGCCCCATCATGACACTGCAGTCCAACAGTTTAATTCTGACTTCTCAGACCTCCTTTTGTGTTCGTTTGAGTCCGACTTCGGGATGCTACTTTTAAATATAAAGATGCTCCGCCTGTTGCTTTCCAGCCTCAAAAGCCTGTTTCTCGTGGAGGGAGATCAGGTCTCCTTAAAGGCCTCACCCCGATTAAACCGGGTTTTCTTTGTCCCGACGGTTACGAATTCGGCTCACCGGAGAGAGAGAGAGAGAGCAGACGGTAACCCGGTTATCTGAGTGCACGTGAGGTGAACACACGGATCCTCCGTCGGTCTCGAAGTGCCACTTTAAATCGTCCGAAGCATCCGACGTCTTGTCTCTTTTCTTTTCTTTCTCCGTTACATTAAAAAGGTTTTTCGTTTTCTCGTTTTAGTCTGCAGAACCGCATCTCGGTGACCGTGGAGTGGGTTTTAGTGAGCGGTTAAAAGTGGTCAAAATGAAACCGTTGTGCCCTTCTGGCCACGTTGACTCGATTGGGAATGACCCCTTCTACTCCCAATTTCATTTTTGTGGTTTGTCCCTTCTGGCCTCCTGTAGAAATCCCGTATACAGCAATGAAAATATTGTTGTGACTATTATTTTCCAATACACCCCTGCACACTGGCCCCCTTTTATAAGGTGAGGGGGACCTTTCGGTTACATGGACGGCTTTGTTGCTCCGGAACAACGTCACCTGACCTCCTCTCTGGACTCCCATCACAATGAGCACCACAGCTGGAGAGGCTTCGTCCCGCTGACGTCAGCAAATGTCTTTTTTTTGGGGGGGGGGGGGGGGGCGCTTGTGTCCCTTTATCCTCGTGTTGTGGAGTTTCTGTTTTCTAGAGGCATACTCTCTCCCTGATTAAAGGACTGTCACTCTCCTCGGGGGGGGGGGGGGGGGGGGTCAACTGGGATGCAGTCAAACCAGATGAGCTGCATCCTTGTTCCTCGAGAGCCGTGACTCTTTCCTACTTCCTTGTTCCTTGTTGCGTGGAGGGCCCTCGGAGCCCTCTGAAGGGAGCGCACGGCTGCAGAGTGAAAAGCCGAAAGGAGGCCGGGAGGACACGCAGTCCGTCCCACACAGATGGCAATTAGCGGTTGAATAAATGCATAATGCTATTGAATATATTCGCAGCTTGTTGAGTGCATTAGAAGAAATTACACTGCGAGCACCGGGGAGAGGAAAGGACATGAAAAGTGCACCATCACAATCACTGGTTTCCATCTCTTCTTTCTGTTTGTGCACGGTCACTTTTTTGGGATGTTTTAAAAAAATAATAATAATGAGTGAAAGCATTTTGTGGGCCACCAGATGCATTAGGTCAGGACTGTAGGCGAGGAGAGACGAGGTTAGTGAACCACTGTGATGGAATCACAGGGACACAAGTAAAGCTTCAGAGGGATGGAGGGGGGAGTAATCCCCTGGCCATCTGCTGCTTTTGCTTTTGCTGTGTGTGTGTGTGTGTGTGTGTGTGTGACGGGCCGCGGCTCACGTGGGACGGGGAACTACACACTTCCTCCTCGCGGTAACGCTGCTTCCTGGTTCCTTCAGAACCGCCTTACTTTCCTCTTTTTCCCGTCCGGGGGAAAACCTGGCTTGATGAACGGAGAGATGTGTGACCGTATTTTAGGTGCACGTGTGTGTGTGTGTGTGTGTGTGTGCTCATACAGGACGCGGAGGATTGTTACGCAAGAGCGCCTTTCATCACCATGGACAGCTCCCCCAAAAAACATCAAAATTAAAAATTAATTTAAAAATTGTATAATAAGTACAAACACACGACACAAGGATTGCATTTGTGTGACATTATGTTTTTAAGTTTTAAAATGAAACAAGCCAAAGTGCTCGGTGCTGAATTCAAAATTGAGTCCAAGGCCAAATGTTCACAGCTGACACACTGGAACCAGGGATTTTTATTATTTATTTATTGTCGTAGCATTTTTGCATTAAACTAAAATCCGAACAAATAATAATGAAAATTGCTTTTAATTAAGTATTTTTGTTAAGATTTTTCGACGAACTCCTTCAGTCTGATACACACATTTCTGTGGAAGGTTATGCTGATGAATGATTGTGTGTGTGGGGTTATGTCATCATCAATGCACCCCCCCCCCCCCCCCCCCCCCCCCCTCACTAATTGGCTCATCAGCATGCAGAGTGATGTGAGATACATACATTCTGTATATTCTGAACACCCTTGATGAGCATAATCATGTGAGCCTGATTGTTTTCCACCGTTCATTCCTTCATGTTTAGGACGTCAAATGTCTCATAAAGGATTTTTATGTATACCTTTTTTATTTTTCCTCTCAAATTGACCCAGAATGCGACTTTTACATTTAATAAAACGTATGAAACTGAGTTTTTTTTTCCTACAACACGTCGCCCAAAGGGGACGAAAGAATAGACGATGTGAGATGCTCAAACCCATTTCATATCGACCATCACACACACACACACACACGTCCACAGTAGCTGTCTGCCTGGACGTGTGCAGGTGTTAATGACACGCGCCACCAGGTCGCCGACCTGCACGCCATTGAACCCGCCGAGAGCCGAGTCACGGGACCAGAACTAAAAATAGATCCACCGTCTGCCTCGTGTAACGACAGCGCTCGAGTCCTCCCGTGATTTTAGAAGCGCATAAAAACTATAAAATATTCTCCACTTTTTCCATTAAACCGAGCGAGGTTTACTCCTTCACCACTTTCTTCCCGTTTTGATGAATGCAGTCGAAAACATGGCGAAAAACAAAACATGGCGAAAGGTTGATATTTAATATCTTTTGTCAGTTGGTCGACTACAATTTTCTTTGATTAGTGAAACTCGTCGGCATTTTTCTGGTAAGCACAAGATTTATATCGAGTTTTTAGCCTCGACTTTGGGACCAGAGGGCCCTCCATGAGGATCTAAGGCCCGCCAGAGGGCCCCTCCATGAGGATCTAAGGCCCACCAGCCGGCTCATAATTTCTTCTACAAAATCGTGAGACAAATAAGAGTTTCTCTGGTCGAGAACAGTCCTAGTATTTATACTACATAACTATAAAATTCAATGTCATCCCGTTATTCAAATACTAAAAAGCCTTCGGTGTGAACGCGATCTCCATGAAGATGTATTGATTATTTTCCTTCCTTTTCAGAATAATATATATATATATATATATACATATATATACATACATATATATACATACATATATATATATAGAGAGAGAGATTTAGCTTGTGCATATATATATAGATTTAGCTTGTGCACTTTTCCCCCTTTTAGGTTTTTCAGGTGAATTGTTGCTCGACTTTTTCATCCGTCATCAGGTCCAAACTTCCTTCCCATCAGCCTCGGCTGCACTCTAAATTATAACAGCATGCAAAGCCGTGGCAGTGAACATGGGGAACGTTGTTACCTGCTCATTAGTTATTAATCACTTCTGGAAATAGTTTTAACCGTATGACTAACGTGGAGGAAACACAACGTGTTTGCCTTTTGTCTCGCCCTCGGTAGCCATTACACGGTGGCTTAATCATTAATCCAAAAGCCTTCGGAGAAGAAAGCTGCTGGAATCAGTGAAAAGTCTCAGACCCCCCCCCCTGCATGTGGCCCGAGTTCAGCAATGTAGTCTCCTGCTGAACCAGCTGGTGTGTCAGAGACCTCGAAAAGCTCTGACAGTCAAAATAACACTGTCATCTTAAACATTTAGTTCTGATTTCATTGAATCAATAAAAGCTCAAATCATCAAGAAGAAAAAAAGTCACCGCTCAGTGTCGTTAGAAACAACCTCGATTCCAGCTGGAAGCGCGCTAGCAAATAATACATAAAAAAAAAAAAAGAATATGAATGGTTGACCATCTGGAGCATTAAAGACACTACAGATCTGTGCTTGACATAATTATTTCTCATGCAGTGCAGCCGGTTTAATCCGATCCATGACATCAACATCAAAGAGCCTTTTTCCCCTCAATACGTCAACTTTATGGAAAGCTTCAGACGCTCCGTATAGGTCGAGAGTTGTGCCCCTCTCTTAAGTCTGCAGGGTTTATGAAATGTATTTCTTCTTATTTTTTTTCCCTCGTGGCCCGTCTCTCCTCGTTCTTCGGCCACAATGCAGCGGGGTCCGGTAGATTTCAGCCCTGCTTAAGGCATTAGCTCGGAGAGATTATCCCACCAGCGGCACGCATCCGTCCTCTCATACAATCACTGACACGTGGCCCGATACACGTCCTCCGGTCAAAATAGTGGGGTAAAAAGCCCAATATTTTGACGTCGAGTATAAAACAGTTTTTCTTTTAAATCCACTAACATTTGATCTTCCTTTTGACACCTGACCAAACCAGTGCATTTACTCAAGTACCAAACGTTGGTACAATTGTGAGTAATTTAATTTTATGCTACTTTATACTTCTCTAACTCAGAGTCAAATATTAGGCCCCACTATTTTTACTGCTAAATCCAACTAATAAATGCAACTAATTCACTATGATATATTATTATAGGTTACGCTACCTGGCAGCATATGAAGTACTTAAGATGCGCTTCATCTTTACCAGTGAGAGTGATGAACACATTGATGCGTGAATGGGGTACTTTTACCTTTGGTACTTAAGGTATATTTTTGATACGGACACTTCAAGTATATTTTGAATGCAGGACTTTTAGTAGAGTATTTCTACGCTGTGCAAAAATAACAACATGCAGAAAATAATATGTAATAGTTGATCAAAACTATTAGTAATATTCATGCGTTTAGAGGTATTTATGGTCTCCAATTATTTGAGAAGCCTGGAGCATTCTTTAAAACTGCACATGAATGCACCGTTCTGATTGACCCGCTACTAAACTTACCTCTGAAAGGCAAAATGAAAAATGTTAAATAACGTCTTTCCAAGTGGAAATGAATTTGAAGGCTCTTAAAACATCGGTCGCGTTCCGTTTGTTTATTTATTTATTTACTCTTGTCATGCGTATGCCATGCTTTATATTATAGGAAGACAACAAATACTGTTAACTGTTAAATACGCGTAACTTCTGATTCTGTGCTTCTGGTTTTGAGGGCGCTGCTGGATAACGTGTGAGCACCAGAACCAAAATCGAAGCTCTAAATATGCCGCGTGATGCATTTCATCAGAGATGTGAGATATGACAGCTGACTCTCGGAGATGGGATGCCAATCTCACAGACAGTCACGCTGTTTAAAAAAACAGAAGGCGTGAACCTTAACACCGGTTCAGTGATAAAGAAATGAGGGCAGCACGTTGCAGCATTTGTTAAAATGTACGATATGATGTGAGCGAACGTGGTTGAGTCTCGTGCCCGTTCGTCTCTTTTCTTTTTCATTTGCAGAGAACACAATATATTTGTTTGGATTCGACCCCCTTTTTATTCACCTCACCCACAGTGACGGAACAGAAAGGATGTAAAAAAACAACAACAAATAATTAGTTTGCGCTCCTGAAATGAAAACAGAAATCATCTCAAGGGGCTCGCAAAAATCAACAACACCTCAACACAAATATAAGCCGGACAGCTTCAGTGATGCTGCTCAACGTCTGAGAGAAAAGAGAAGAATAATTAATTGCCACCCTGGGATCAATAAACTCACACAGCGAATGTTAGATAAAGTGTCGAGTTACCCCAACAAACAGCAAGTAGCCTCAAACAGATCAGTGTCCTCCACAGCTCCTCTCTGGGGAACCATCGGGCCTCCATGAATACCGATGCTCTGCTAAGTGCTTTAGTGTGATTTTAAAATGTCTCTCTCACACTCTCTGTGAGCACATGATGGATTTGCTTTGGATGAATAAATGTGCAGGGATATATTCGGTATCGTTCAGGACTGAAACCGCGTTGTTCACCACAAATGCCCGGATCACAAAGCTGCTGCTACTTTACGACTTTAACGCTGCTTCCGATACCATTGATCACGGCGTTCTGATCAGACTTGATGAGGAGGTCTCTCTGGTGTGGGGCTCGACTGGTTTTGCTAATACTCGTTACTTAATACTTAGTACTTAATTAAGTTTTTAGTTTAGGCGGTTTTGTGACATATTGAATATTGATTGTGGCGTTCCTCCTGGGCGTATGCTGGGTCCTCTATTTTTTGTATTGTAAAGGCCTATAAAGGCCCTCTCTTGGAATCATTATTGGTCATATATATTGGTCGGATAATAATAATTTTTTTTGAACATCCACAAAATGAGATCACTTTTAACTAAATTAAGCTGAAACGTTGAGACATGCTTTTATTACAAGTTGCAACTCTGCAAAATTACTGCAGAAGTTTCATTCAGAACGATGCAGCCGGCATTTTAAATAATATGCATCACATTAATTGCGTAACCCCACTGCTCGTGACTCTGCGCTAGCCACCTTTTATTGTTTCGATTACATTTTAAAGTCCTTTTAACTTGTTTGTAAAGACTTACGTAAACCTAGCACCCTCCTATATTCGTGACTACAAGAATTCTACGAGAACTCTGCTTTTCTTTTAGAAGGTCTGAATGTTCCCCACGAGCAATGTGCTTCTACCTCGTAGTTAAAAATATTAATAATTAAAGACCTATCTTTTTAATCTGGCTTTTATTTGGTGTAATCAAATTTGTTCAGCTCTCACATTTTCTTTATGTTTGGGAGTTATAAAGTAGGCCTTTTCACCGCTTCTAAGAGGAAGTGTTGCTGCTAATTCTTCGGAGAATTTAAAAAGTAAGAAACGCTTTCCACGTGTTTTAGAAAGATGGAAAAAGAAATGCCCCATTGTGAGATTGCATTGCGTGACAGAGGACAGCCTGCCGTGACATTTGCAGATAAAAGAGATCAACTCTCGTTTGTGTGTCATCTTAAGACATTCACAGCTTGTTTTTCTCTCTTCTGTCACTCTCGGTGGCGTCGCCATGACTCCCTCTCACCTTTCACATAGTATATTGTCACGAGGCCACCGGCGCTCCCTGTGATCCTCCACCGTTGCCGGCACGACTGACACACACATGGCAAGCTGTGTGACAAATGACCCGTTCCCTTATCACATCCCACACTTTTCCGACTGCGATTCAATTAATGCATTGATCTCCCTTACTGAGAATGTGCATTCAAACCTCATTTAAGTAACTAAATTACCTTAAGAAGGCAATAAACTTCAGTAAAATGACTGCGACACATTTCCTGGGGGCATAATTGAACCAATAATTGCATCAGTGACTCTCTCTTCAGCCAAATGGCCGGCGCACGTTGGCATTTCAAGACTCTTTGGCATTTCAACACGTTTGGTGCTGCATTGTGTGTGTGTGTGTGTGAATCCTCACTGCTGTTGTTTTAAGTATCTTTTTAGAGGTTATTTAAGTTTTATCAATCAAGTTTTATTCACACAGCACCTTTTTAAAACGAATCAAGCGGCGCAATTCAAAGTGCTTTACAAGTGGGTGACAGGACAAAAACAAGATGAAAATGGAGGAAAGATGGCGTGACTAATGCGCGCCAAATTATGTTAAGAAGAAATAAATAAAATACATCACTGAATAAATTGATCATGGTAAAACACACAAACAAAGTCAAATTTGAGAGAAATAACATTTACAAAATCAGACTTTTAAGCAATAAGCAATAACAGTAAAAAACATACATTTATAAAACACTACAGACTGAATAGATGGGTTTTAGTTTCTGTTTGAAGATATCAACATTATAAATGCTAAATGGACTTTTTTGCACTTTTCTAGTCCTCCAACCACTCAAAGCGCTTTAGCTCAAAACACATCAACACGGACTAGCGGAGCCGGGGTTCGAACCGCCGATTCCTTCTGATTTAAAACCCGCTCACTCACTGAGCCACAGTTGCCACTGTTTTTAGGTTAGGGAGTAGTTTACACAGTGTTACAGTTACAACCGGCCCTTTGAGGGCAACCGTTATGCTGACATGGCCCAGGGGGGGAAAACACAACCAGCTAAAGCAGTCGGGGCTCACGCGTTAGCAAAGAAGACACCATTTACCAGATAAGATGTTAAGGTTAATTTAGAGTCGTGCTTTCATCCACCTCATAACTAAGTTTAATATTCACTTGTTTTTTTGATCTGGTGTTGAGAGAAACGCCTGGCTTTGTTCTCCTGTGTTTACCACCTAGCTTGAACGCTAACTTGGCCTGCTACTTGGTGCTAGGTGACGTTAGCGTAAAATCTGCTGGTCTGAGTTCTGTTTGCTAGAACTTTCTGCTTAAAATATATATGGCTTTTTTTTTGGGGGGGGGGACAAAACATTCAACAGAAACATTCATTAAACATCAAACTTTCACTTGTGACAGTAGGAGAACAAAAGTGAGAGGCAGAAATCTGTTGAAGCGGTTTAGCGTCAGCGGTCAGTTTTGGCATAATTCTCCGTGGCTTCAGCAGTTCGAGTGACGGTTTCACATTACATGAAGACATTTAAGTGTCGCTGCAATAATAAAACACTTTTTGGAGGTGGTTAAATGTAGGTGGATTATATGACCTTAAACACTGTGAGAAAGTGGCATTGTGGGTAGATAACAATCGTGAGAAGTATGTATCATGAGCAATACATTATTTTATATATTTATTTCATCACAATAATCAGAAAGTAGAAAATCTCCATCAACTGTAGATATTGTTCTCCGTCTAGTTTTGCTGTGCAGTGAGGCGGAAGGCATCTCTTCGTATTATTCTACCACGAAGTTAGAATGATGTTTTAAAGAGATGTTTTATGTTTTTTTAATGTTTCTACCGAACCTCAGTTCCATTTAACCATTATACAATTATAAGATAAATACTCCTGCAAGACAGGACCGAAAGAAAGAAGCAGCATGTGTGCAGAAAGAGAAGCAAGAAAAACAAGTTTATCTTGTGACTAATCTGTGTTTTCTCTTTTTGTCTTCCAGTGAAGAAAGCCAAACTCCACGGGCCTCCAGGTAAGAGCTAATGCATCGTGCTGAATATCTGTTGATGTTTGTACTCTGAGAGGTTTGGTCGTCAAAGCAAGAGAGACGGCTGTGTCGCCTTCGTTTTTTTATTTAACATTTAAATGACTCTACGTTGCCCTCGATGGACTGGCGGCTTGTCCAGGGTGTCCCCTGCCTTCGCCCTATGTCAGCTGGGATAGGCTCCAGCACCCCCGCGACCCTAATGAGGATAAGCGGTATTGAAAATGGATGGATGGATGACTCTACGTTGTAAACATGAGTTTATAGTCTCAATTTCTAGTTTCAGTCTTCTTCATGGTCCATAGAGTCAAACAGACCATAATAAAGGGTATGCTTGAGGGCCCGGCTATCTACAAGTCGATACCAGCGTCTTTACTCCTCTGCTCGCTCGTTGCAAAAATCCAAGATGGCGACGGCCAAAACGTTTGAACTCGAAGCTACAAAAACTGCAGACCACAAACTAATGGGGGACAACTAGGTGCACTTCTAACATACAGTAGATGAGTCGACGGCTAGAAAAGACTTTTTAAACAGTTCCTCGCCGGGGAATGAAACGTCAACCATTCAAAAGCGGAGCACTGTGTGTTCTCTCAGCTGTTGCGCCCATCTTCTTTCCGGGCGGTGATGAAGGGGGAAGAACAACAGCAACGAGTGGGAGAGTAAAAAGAAAATCAATAGATCATCACAGACAAAGGGGCCACCTGCTAGCCCGAAATGACAACGTGTCATCCCGGCATAAAGGAGGAGATGGAGACAAATCTCCCGGTGTCTTTTTTTTTCTTCCCGGAGACAGAGACGGACTCCAGACGCAGGCGGTGATTTGTTCGTCGGCCGCCTCCGGGCCTCCGATCGCAGAGCAGATTTTCAGAGCGGAAGGAAGAGATTTGATTGGCCTCCCCGGGGTTGATAAACCAGGACATGAGTGATGGCGTCGCTACCGTACAGTACAGTCGGAGAGCTACTGTAGAAAATGCCCTTTTCGTTTATCCCGCAGTTCCTCCCCTTCGAGTGTTTTGTAGTTCAACTTGTTTATAATACCAAATTTATTGCTCAATCGACTGTAAAAAGGAAACTCAGCATCCTGAGAAAAGTAGGGCTTGAACAACGGCTGTTTGATATGTTATATCCTCGAGTGTTGAATTACATCGAAGTCCCCTTGTTTTATTGTAATGGAAGTCCATTATGTAAAATGACCTCAAACAAACACACCCTCCTTCCCCCTCTGGGCTTTAACACATGTAGGTGATGGAGAGTAAACCCTTATTAAGTCTCAGGTCAGACACTAACTAGCAGAGTTTGTCCCACTCTCATGTCCCAGTTTGGGGAAACATGATCTGATTTATCTTAATAAGTATAAAGCAATAGATTCTTTGCCTTTGGGGAGCTGGCTGATGTCCCAAAGCGCCCCTGAAACCCCCAGCTGGTGGACGACCCCTGGGATACGGTGGCTGGTATATGTGTCACTTTATTAGTTTAAAATATTTAAGGCACATTATCCACGGGACACAATGATTTCTCCAATAATGCTAAAATGTTTGGATCTTTGACAGTTTCTCCAGACTATTTTTGGGCCGAATGTTGCTCATATTTCAGTGGCAGCACACAGTGGAGGACAGTCATACTGCTGCGTGACACTAACTGAAATACAAGAGCTCTGTGCCAGAATACATAATGTAATTCACCTGTCAGAGGCCACTTAGGAGCCGCGGCAGCAGCCTGCTTAATTGAATACGTCCCTTCTCTCAAGTTTAAGATACTCAGTGCTATCGGCTGATATGGGCTTTTGGGCTTCAACACCACTTACCGCGCTGGCAAAATCTCTAGATTAGAGGTTTGTGAAGTCGGATTTTTAATCAGAAGGGAAACTAGTTTCAATCTCCAGCTGCTCTGGAAAAAAACAATCTTGGCAGGAAATGTGAACGAGGCCACCAAAAGGGATCGCTTCAGGGGAGCCTCTGGGTTTTTAATCGTAGTTTATTGGAAATCAATTGCCATTATATTAAAATGGGTCTACTTAGTGGACAGAGAGTCATGTTTTCGTCCACCAGATGAGTCCTAACGTTCATCCCTTTAAACTATGTTTTGGTCTCCACCGTCTCCTGAGAGAAAATATCTGGTTATTTGTTGGCCTGATATTCTTCTGTCCTCACCAGCTTTAAAGCCGGCCAGGTCGTCCATAGTTTATCAGAACCCGTTTGCTTTAGTCTGCTGACTAAAACAAAGGCCACGTGAAACCAGATCAAGGATCCTTATTGGCTGCGTCATTAGGAGCAGTCCCTCGATTTAACGATAACATGGGAAATATTAAATAAGAAACGTAAAGCAGGTCATGCTGTTGAAAGAAATGCAGCTGAAATGCAAAAGAGGACCTCCTCTGTTTTCACTTAGAAGCCCAAAAGGATTTAGTCTCAGTTGAATATCTCCTCCGCTCCCTCTCCTTAAAGAGAGTATTCATTACTGTAGACAGCCGCGTAAATGTCATCTCGCCTGGCCACGGCGTGCACGTCCATGTGTAACCAAATATAACTTATTTATTTTCATAAGTCATCGCCTCTTAATTATAAATGACGCCGGCTGCTCCCCAAGAGGTTCCCGCTGCATGCTGGGAAATGTCCTCCCCACCTCAGTTAGTTTGCTGCTCACTGGAGGAAGGTGTGTTTGTTTATGTGTGTGTGTGTGTGTGTGTGCATTTGCATGCAACCTCACATTTATGGGGGTCATCTTTTATGGCAGCCTGGGAAATAGATTTTAAATATATAGACGATAGACTACATTTTTTTGCTTTTTTTTTCTCGTGGCAGGTCCAGTTGTTGGGTTTTCTAAATTTTTCCACGCCACTTTTAGCTCAGGTTGTAAATGGGTCTGTCTGCACCCTGCCAATCCCCTAGTACCCCCAATCACAGAACTGGCAACCCCCTTAAGTGAATGATGGATTATTTCCGATTAACCATTTCGACCCCTTGTCTTTTGCCTTCGTCGTTACGACTCAGCTCGGCGTGGTGACGGATAGCTCGCACGCCTGACATTTCACGTGTCTCGCATCGGGATGAAATCTAGGTAGAATATTAAGAAATTCAACTCTTGGCTTTTCCACATGAGATACAGTCTGATCCTAACCTGACACATGGCTGAAGATGGTGGAATTACAACTGAACCCGTTTGCCCAACGATAGAAATTCAGCCCGGTGTCATGGCAGTAAAATAGTCACGAAATGCAATCTTTTTTTTCGTGTCGCTCAGCACGAAAATAATGCAAATAGGAAGTCAATTATGAGGCTTATTCAGTCAGTGCAAATTAAGTACTTTATTATTTCCAAAGAGACGAGTATTGGTGGGGTGGATGGGTCCAACAAACAGGACTTTCAACCTAGAAGACCAGCGTTTGACGTCGCGTTGTGGTTTTATGGCCAAAGCTCTACTTAAGGGATCATGTCTGGCTGATATTGTGTAGTCTGATCCTGGCTTTAGATTGAGCCACAAACCCACAAAAAAAATACATCCATGCATTGTTTTAAGGGATCTACCTTTGTAAAGGTATTAGGACTCAAACTAACGCTTATCTTGTTGATATATTATTTCTATTAATCGATTTATGAATGGGATACAAGTATTTTTTATCAGCATTTCCTAAAAAATGTACATGCTCTTTTACTTTGCATTGGGAATGTGACCATGCACCAGTGAATAAAAGGGAAAAGTAACTAATAAATATATACAATATATGATTTTTTTAAATTGTCTATTTACCCAACTGGGTAGTGCGTCGTCGTCGTCAAACACAAAACACTTATTCTGAGCTAACCCTTCGTTTACTGGTCTGTCATTTAGGTCTGCGATTGGATCTGTCCCATAAATACAAATAATATGCCTAATAGCATCTATTTCAGTCCAGTATTCAAAAGTTGAACGTTATTAGTCTCTTCTTCTAAGCTGGTTTGCTTTGTCGAGGAAACGAAAGGTTGTCTTCTTATACACACTTTATAAAACAGACTTGGTTCATTTAGATCCAGATTCTTATACCTTTATGTATTAAACCTTGCGGGTAGTCGGCTCTAGTTATTTTGTTTCCGGGCGTGGTTAATTCTCCCTCTTCACGCAGAGTATCTCAGTCTCTGAATAGCCCTTGGTAGAAGCCTATATAGGGCGCGGCTCTCTAATTGTAAACCACCATATTGGAGCTCTCTCTTCCGTAACACCTCCTACTCTGGAACCTTATAATAAACCTTTTTTCAGCTACTTACACGATTATGTTGTCTGTAAATGGTTTTCCCGCAGGTACTTACCCTTTTTAAGTCAGGCTAGATGTTGTCCATCGGGCATCTGGAGGAGGCCGCTAAAGCACGGAGTGCAACCTAGTAAATTTAGTTTTTACCCCAGTCTCACAATGGGAGTGGGTATTTTATTTGCAAAAGAATCTTAAACAGTTTTTCTCTCCTTTTTAGGAAGTTACAAAAATTAAACTCAGCCAAAAAAGCGAAACAGAGAAACAACTAAAAATAAAAGTGTAAAGAAGATCGAAGAAGATGAAGAAGATGATGATTAATTTTTAGATCGCTTGAACAGGCTCATTTATAGGGGAAATGCTCTCTGACACAGGCCCCAGAAGCCTTTGCGCCTTATCAGATGACACAGATGTGCTCTCTGGGACAAAGATCAGAAAGTAGGCCAACATATACATATGCCCGTATAAGTACATGTCACAAACTCAGCATTCAGTATTCTGTATTCTCGGTTCCTGAGACAGAAAGCGACTTCTGTGTGTGTGATAGTAATCATGTCTTAACGTGTTTTAGCAACGTATGCACAGCGTAAATAAAACAGTAGCTAACTGCTAAGCACGACGGTCACAGCTGACAACGGCGTCCCAAACCCACGGTGTTTTCGCTGAAGCGTGGCGCTCACCTTCCGGTCGCCCCCTCAGTTAAAGACTGTTATCTGTATCGGCACTGTTGCCGTTGTTTGCGCTGTTAGAGCCACTTGCACTGTTAGCGTTGTTTGCGCTGTTAGAGCCACTTGCACTGTTAGCGTTGTTTGTGCTGTAAGCGCCACTTGCACTGTTAGCGTTGTTTGTGCTGTAAGCGCTGTATGCACCGTTTCCTTCAAGCTGCCAGCTCCTCCGTCTTCATGTTGAGAGCCGTGTGGAGGCAACAGATATGCTCTGAATTTCAAATGTCTCACCTTAAATGGATTCATGAAGACTTCGAGTCTCGGAGTCTTAATGATTCCAGTTATTTTACCAACTTGGAGCCACAACAAAATTGGAAATTGGAACCAAAACGCTGCCCGTAATGCAGTGATTTATGCAGCCGAACAATCGCCTCATCTTCACCCCACGTCCACCGACGCTGCCCTCAGCTCCTCTGGCCCCTCTTCAAAAGAAAGTGGTTGTTAGATTGAGAACACAGAGATGTACAAGGACACACACCGATACCGCGTACGCTCAGCACACATGCGAAGAGTGGGCTACTTGAGGCAGGTAATCAAGCAGGGATTAGGCGGTTGGTGGCTCAACCCTCCTTGGTCAATGCTGATCACTGTGAGCTAGATGGATGGACACACACACTACACACACACTCACACACACCAATGTTAGTCCTTAAGCAGGACTTTTATGAAGGCAAAACATACAACACAGTTTGCCAAAATAAATAGCTTTTAACTGCCTTTTTGACATCCTTTATTTTCTGTGCCAATTTTTTTTTTAATCTGTGAAAATCACTGTTACTAAATAAAAGAAATTCCCAAACCACTATGATTAAGGTTTTGGTTGATTTGGCCACCAGAAAGAAGCCTCGGTTATGCTTTCCGTATGTCGCGTGGACGTTAGCTAACATGGATTCATGACGAAGAACTGTTCTGATCGACAAGGATTGCCATTAAAAGACTTGGTCATCAATAATTTTTTTTAAAGTTTACACTCTAATAAACAATTTAACACATTAACAGCGTGTGCAAAGATATCTGATCTCGTTTAGTGCGTTGCTTGTGAGGACAGATCCGCATTGTTTGCTGGTCCTATTTCATATCGGCGAAGACATCATCTTCATTTTTTAGGACTTGATAATAAAATTTGATGAGGTATAATTTGGGTTTTCATTGCCTTTCAATGGGACTGGCACTTGATCACCGCTGTCTGACAGTTCTGCACAAACATGCTGTCCTCAGTGGTTTGTAGTGTCTGAAGTGTTCAGTGATCGAAAGGGAAGAGCTTAATATATTGCACCAGCTTGAAGTGTTTAGTGGTCACATCCTGCAGCTGGGTCGGGGATAATGACTTTACCTCCTTTTATATTAGTGCATAATACAAAATTCTGCAAGAAATCATCTAACTATGTGTTTTATGGTTCTTGTCCTACGTGCGTAGTTCTAATTATTTCTCCCCTGTCTGAAAAATCCCTCTTGGGTTTTTATTTTTTAGCCTTTTGTTTATCTCCCCTTCATCTTTTCATGAGCTCCAAAGATGCTTCACTGCGGCATAAATAATGTCTGTTTACTTTATAGTTAGCCAGAGATTGAAAATGTATATTTCCTGTAGTTCAATCAATAAGTCGGATGGGTTCACCGAAGCCTGGGGACAGAACTCGAGAAAAATAGTTTTGTTTTTCACGGTCAGTTACGAGGTGACATTTTAAACATGTAAATGTATACATTATTCTTCCTAAAACCGTTGCAGCTGTTTAAACAAAATGCTTTGCTTTCTCGTCTTTTCCAGACAAGTTCAACGCCTACGTAACTTTAAAGGTGCAGAATGTGAAGAGCACCACCATCACCGTCCGAGGGGACCAGCCATGTTGGGAGCAAGACTTCATGTTGTGAGTTTCCCCCCTAATGATGCTGCTCTTTCTTTATTATTTATCACCACCTGGATCAACACTTATTTTTCACAGGGGGATTTACAGTGACGAACCACATGATTCAGATATTACAATTGTTTACTGTCGTATCAGAAATGTGTCTGACATATAGCGGTCAATATATATCTGGTATGTAGAAACATCTCTCATGTAGTGACGTTTATCTTTTTATGTAGATTTAAAATTTAGTAAAAGAATGTTGCAAAAACATAAAGCCAGCTTTTCTTTTTTTACGGGGTTTGTAATTTTTCAAATTTACACATGAGGATAAAAAAAATGGCTGACATGCTACTGATGTTTTTTACAATTTTAAATATAATATTTAACAAGCATATCTGTCAGACATAATAATGCTCAAGTAGCAAAAACCCCTCTGAGCACGTGTTCCTTTGTGTGTTCAGATTATTTGAATATAAAACAATAAAAAATAAATTTGAATTTAGCATCCACGGCACCGAGTTTGAGCAGCTAACGTGAGCTACTTGTCTCGGCATCTCGTTTCTTCCTGTTTTTTGTTGCCTCAGTGGTTCTGTCACTCATATTAGCAGAAATAGCATGTTCTACACCAACCTCTTGGGATGCATTAAGACTAATGCAGAGAGAAATTGAAGCTCCGGCATGTTGGTGTCGGCCCAACAGATAAAATACGGGGCCAGACAACCACCGTTAGCTGACTTGCTATATAGCTTTTAATAGGCCTTACTGAAATTGAAAGGGCGCGTCGGACGCCTGTGGGACTCCAGGTGTGGCCGGCTGACACGGTTCCACTAAATGGGAATTTGTGGTTGGAGCAGGTAGGTCGGATGGAAAGTGAAATGACATGCCGAGCTCACATAAGTGGATGAGTCGGTGATAAATCTAATGAATTGTCCGGTCCACTCTTGATTCCACGAGGGGAGAAAAAGGGGCCAGATGGAGCTGATGTAGAGACCCTACTTCACTTTTCATGCTCGTGGAAGTCCTGCTGCTGCTCGCATCCGGAAGATATTACCTTTGGGAAAATAGTTTTTTAAGGAAAGGTGAGTCAAAGCACTATGACTCTTTGGCTTGGTTTCGATTGGGCAATTGAAGAAATCACGACGTGTTTTTTTCTGAGCTGCATTTTTGTTTTGTCCTTTAACACAAAATTGGTTATAATATAGAATAGAATATAAAATATTGAGGCTTTGCTCTCATCTCGGCTACATTTTCTTGATTGTAACACAACAGTTGTTCGGATGTCCGGACATCGAGATTAAAAGTGGGCTACGTTTGCCAATCTAGGTTTTTTGTATTTAACTGTTGTTTCAATTGCATTTACTGAATGTATTTTAATGTGTTGCAGGCTCTAAATACATGTTGAATTATAGTCGCTGTACTGGTTTTATGTAACAAAGAACTCAAGAGTACACAGCGATGCTTATAGCAGGCGAAGCTGAGCAGGAAAATCTTCACTATTTTCATGCAAACATTTACAAATTAGCACTGAACACAAAGTACAGCCGAGGCTGATGGGATGGCAAATAGTCTAGCAGTTTTGGATAAATAAATACATTGACCTGATAATGGCGCTACAGTAAGTTAACCTGACAAAGTTTTGGTTCCACACGGGACATGAACAGCAGTCTTCTGGGTGAAAGTCCCGTGTTTGTTGGACCCCTCCCTCCCTACGCTGATTTATGTAAAAAACACACGTAATCCTGGAGAAAAGTACGTTTCCCTCGACTACTTACTTGGCAATGCAGTTTTGTAGAAAGTATATCGGAGGTTGTCACTCTGTTCTGAAATCTTCTGCTTTTCTTTTTTTTCTGGGAACTGAAGTGGTTGAACCCATGTGGAGACTGGAAAAACACATTTTCTTTATATATTGGATTTTCGAAGGTGGTTTTACTTTGTGCCATCATTCTTTTATTCCTTTCTTTCTTTCTTTCTTTCTCTTTCTATCATAAGTTATTTTTTCTTTGTAAATAAACCTGACCTCTGGTCCAGCTGGCTGCAGTTATTCTTTGCTTGTATTGTTCAACACTGAAGGCTTTAACGTGTTAAGACGTATTTGTTTGACATTGATTTTTATTCGTCAAATTGGTCAGTAAACACAGCATTTCAGGGACATAAATTCAATTTCATTTTTTTTTTTTAAAAGGTCTAAAATGTGTTGCTCTGCCCTCATCTGGAGTTCAGCCTGTTAAAAAGTGTCACTGAAGGTAACAAGAGTAGAATCTTTTTTCTGTAGTAATCTTGTAATGACCAAGGAAAGACAATAGGAGAGAAATTACAAAAGCAAAGAATTTCTAGATTTCAAATTACAAATTTCTAGAAAAGCTGTATTGTTGGGCCCGATGTAGAGAAGGGGGGACACGGGAGAACCAGGACTGAGTGGGTCAGACTGTCAGACCCTGCTGCAGGGTAAAATGAGGGGTTAAAGGGAGTCTGGTGCTTGTAAACACTACCACTTTAGTCCACAGGGGGCGCCAGAATCAACACTAAAGGAAAGTTCACCTTTCAAAAAAGAAAGATCTTCCCAAAGCTTGTCGTCAAGAGGTTTCATTACATTTTAAGTTATAATTAATTGTCTCCTGAGTCACCATCCTGCCGCACACACACACACACACACACACACACACACAGAGGCCTATAAGATTAATATGGCAATCGAAAGGCTATCAATTAAAAGGGATGGGATAATTCCACTTCTGCAACACGAGAAGCCTGTTTACAAAATAGTTATATTTAATAATATTAATATGCATTTAAACAGCCTTTAAAACACACGTCAGTACGACGCATTCTGTACAGATTAATCCGTCTCCCACACACACACACGTACACCAGTTATGTATTTTACTGTACAATATAAACAGATCTTTCCTGCAGACTGATCCCCTGAGACTTAATTAGAGGGATTGGATGGATTGACTGGATCCACATGATTACATAACGACTCCCCTCCCTCCTCCCTTCCATATATAATCTCTGTCGTCTATGAGATCTTCTCAGGCAGGTTTTTTTCCACTTTTATAATGTCTGTCTTGCTTTCAGACAAGTCTGATTTTCAGTCAGATTCTGGCGAATTATATCAAGAAGTTCAGCCGAAGTGAAATGCCATTTAAAATGACCGTAATGAGTGAAAAGATGTTGATGATTATACACAAAGGAAAAACCCCGGGGCCTCCTACGCTAATTAGATCCAAAGGCTCATTAGCGGCAGCGGCGTCGAAGCGCTGCCGGAGGTTTGCAGTACACTGTAATAAAAATCAATGTGGTTCAACTTAAAAACATAAGTTCAATTGCTGCCTGAAACTTTCAAGTAGAGTCAAATTGGATTTACAATTTGCTACAACTTATGATTTTTAGTTGACTTTAGCTTTGGATTGCTCTATGTAAGTTCACATGACTGTATAGTACATGTTTATTCAACTTAACAATGCAAGTTCAAAAGATATATAACTTATTATCATGCATTCTGTTCACTTGTCCAAATAAGTAGTGTCAACTTAACAATGCAAGTTAAAAAAATATTTAACTTATCATCATGCATTCTGTTCACTTGTCCAACTAATGATTTCAACTCTCTTATTTAAGTTAGAAGGACGTTTTGACATAACTTTCCTAGTTAATATTACCTAAAAGTATGCATTGTTTCAAATGACAATTTATAGTTATAAGAAACACAGAATCTTGTGGCAAAAATCATATTTATTTGTTTGCATCAAAACAAATTTATTTTACATTAAAACAACTTCCACAATGTGGTTAAACAGAATTATTCACAAAGAACATTAAATACAACAGGAACAACTGACAGGATCTAGCTAATGAGTCCTTTTTTTTATAAGTTGTAGCTGAGAACTTTGTTTGAGTTGAGAATACCCTAGATTTAAAAGAGCATCCCACAAATGGACAATTCAGTCTCTCTCTTTCCCAAATGTCTCTTTAAATGAAGAAAGTATTGTTTGATGTTGCTTGGTGCTGAAAATGTACAAAGTTCACAGCGAATTTTAGCAACTGGATTGGTTGCTTTCTTGTGCTCCTTTAGATGCTGCGTAAATTCCACATGAGATTGGAAAAATGTTAGACAGTTTGGGTATATACAGCTGAAACCCCGTCTTCCACGTCCATGATTGTCTTTGTAATGACTCACAATTGTTTTTTCATTGTATGAGGCAAAACTGCAGAACTTACAACTCCACTTCATCAACAGCAACCAAACTTCAATGACCAAACCATCTGCACCTGAAACACAGAAACACAATCAATAACATAATATAGCAAAACCATTAGTCATATGAACTGCAAACTTGATTAAGAGAGTAAACTGCACAGTAATAGGACAAACGATTATGATCTTAGGAACAAAAGGTAGTTTCCATAACCTATGGTGAGTTTTTTAAAATAACAAAATCATAAGCCAAGTGAATTTGTCATTTGGATTACAAATCTATTTACCTAACAGTATCATTTTGATGAACAGGTTTTAAAATGATACAAGCATTCACGTTTTATTCATCACTTTACAATGTACACAACCAATGTTACACTTTAAACCACCCGTCCAGACATTGTTACATTGTATATTTAGCATTTGAATTTATTCTTATTAACTTCATTTTAGTAACATGTTATATATTTTATTAGTATCTTATATTGCCGCACTATATTTTAGGCCTAGAATATCTACTAATGCTTTTTAAATAATTCAAATCTAATATTTTAGCGTCAGCATTGTTGAAGGAGGCGGAGATTCAAGACTGGAATTCATGACGTCAATTCATAAGCACGCGAAAGTGGCGCGAACTCAGATAGCTTGCCAAAGCTACTAGCGAGCTAATTATCTTCAAATAAGTAGTAGGTTAGTGCAAACCTTAACTTAAGCTAGCTAGCTAACTGGCTAGATAACGAGGTCCCGTTTTCGAGGCATGTTTTGACAAAAGCATTAGCCTGCCAGCACAAATCCAAAAAGATTAAAATATTAATTTAATTTAATTAGGTTTTAAATGTACTTATATTAGCTACTGATATTTTAGCCACACCACAAATAGTCCATAAACTGACCGTAGCGAACTGTCCTGGAGACAGTCCTGTTGCTAAGCTAAGTTACATTGAGAAGCTGGCTAAAAACATTACGTTAGCTTTAAATTACATTTTTCTAAATGTCCTCTGAAATATTATAATTGATTGAAACTATTGTTAATCAACCTGTCTGTCGTTTCCGGGTCCAATTAAACCGGTTATCGGGGTTTACGCGGCTCAAATGTGACTATTAAAAACTAATGTTAGCTAACACTGGACTATTTTCCATACTGAACCACCCGCATTAAACAAAGCTTAAGCGTCATACATTTACAGACAATATATTAACATGACAGCAGGTACTTTCTTTACATTGACTTATTGGGTTGAATGATATTGCTGATGGAGTCACTCACCTCACTGGGGCTTTCTCTTTCCGAGCTGTCGCGCCGCATGTCCAGGGTCGACTCACGTACATCGTCTCGCTAGCTAACGATATTCATCCGCCACTTAGTTCGCTGAACCTACGTACTGCGTGGTAGTGTCCAGGTCACGTTTGTGATCCGGCTGTCAAAAACGTATTGATCCGCCGCGTGGTTTAGGTTAGTTCGCCGTCTGGTTTTCCATTGGTTAGTGATGCAGCTGAGCTGACAGGCAGCTCGCAGTTTGCGACCTGGTACGGTCGATTATACATAACTTTAATAGACGTTCACAACAAAAAAAATATTTTTTACGGAATGAAAGACGTGCAGATTCCCTTCATTAGCTAAGAAAAAAGATGTCGGCCATATTATCTGCACAGGAGTGTTTTTGTTGCTTCCGTTTACATTACCTTATGATGCAAATTCACAAGATTTCACGAATGCACCAGGTTTTGCATTTCGTTGTGCATCCCCATGAAGACAATACATGAAGGACTCCTTGAATCAGAAAGTGGATGAAAGTATGGGAAAATGTGAATGTACAGTTTTGCATGAACTGTACATTTTGCATAATCATTCTGAATATGTCCATTAAAGGGCACCTTTTTTTTCCTTTCACCACTATTATCAACTGAGGCTGAACGCCGTTAATTGTCCTCTTCACACCAGAATAGTTCACACTGGAAGACGAGTTACTGTACGGTAGTTATTTTTAACCCAAATGACGACCTTTTCCTGAATCTATGGCCAAGTAGACGTTTTGCCTAAAATGTGTTTTCTATGACGACGGAAGGTTATTTTGACTGGATGCATGTAACTCGTGGAAATTGACCCGTTTCGTGGCTTCTGTATGGAAAACTCCAGAAAAACAGGTCGTACCCTTTCTGAAATACCACATAGGAACCTTTTGTGTGAGGATACTTCGACAAACCAATGAGCGTGTTTGTGTCTCTAAATTGTCTCTCTGTGATTTGATGAAGCCCCGACGAAGATCTCTTATTAGATCGCCAAAAATATCACAATTACATTTTGCTGGGAGCTTTTAATACAATTAACCAGGCCGCTTCCGTGAAGGAGCAGGTTGCTTTAAGGCTGCGGACGAGCCGAGCTGAGGACTCATCCAGCTGGTGACTTGAGCCCAGGGTTTCTTCAGAGATCCCCTCCACCTAAAAAAAAAAGTGTTTTTCTTATGTCACGTCCTCTAAGTATCTGACCTTGACTAATCTGACTTGTATCTGGGCAAATTCTGTCTCTCGGAGGGTGTTTTCAAACTCCTTTTGTTTTTAAATATGTCTCCTAGCAGCTAATTGTGCTAGTAGCTAATTGAGTTTATGGTCTCAATCTCTAGTTTGAAGTCTTCTTCAATACAGCGTGATGTTCATTCAGTGAATTATGGTCCATTTAGAGTCAAAAAGACCATAAAGCAGGGTATGCTTTAGGGCGGGGCTACAAGGTGATTGACAGGTTTCTACTACGGTGTCACTCAAGATGACGTAATCCAACATGCTGACGGGTAAAAAAAGCTGAACGTTTTTTTACGTTCTTAAAAACTGGAGGGGAAACTTTAAGCGTCTTCTCTTTTCAATGAGGGGAGTATGTCGGTGGTCTAAACCCGAGTGTGCTTAGATTAACTGTACCGTGTGTGTGTGTGTGTGTGTGTGTGTGAAGACACCTGCACGCTACATATACAGTACTTGTGGGACACCTCCTGGTTGTAGGATTAGCAGCCGTACTGTACATGTACTACATTCTGCAGATGAAAGACGGGAGCTGGATGGATGGAGAGTGAAATGTGGTTTTCATTCTCAGAGATGAGCTCCGGGCGCAGCCGGGCTCGTGCTCAGCCACCCTGCAAACCTGGCGCTCCCCAAAATAATCAAAGAAAAAAAAGAAAGCATGAATAGTGACAGCATTCCTGCACTCGGAGCTCCTCTCGTTCTCCATCTCTCCCCCTGCTGATGGCACTCCCGTCTTTTCTCTCCGAAACCCTGATTGTTCATCGAAGGCGTTTACCTCACGCTGCTCTGAGGCGAGTGAAGGAGAATGCGACGCTTTGATGAGGCCTTGTTGTTGTTGTTGTTGTTTTGTTGCGTGTACACTGGGTTCACAGGCGGGGGAAAAGTTTCCCACGCCTCGAGCTGATTACGCTGACACATACCTCCACTCCTACCTCCACGGTGTCACTTTCCTAAAGGCGAACGCCGCGTTGAGGGCGTCTCATTGACGTCTATGCAGCTAACGCAGCTAACCCAGCTAACGCAGCTAACCCAGCTAACGCAGTGAAATGAGACGTGCTTCTCAACCAGATTTAAAAAAAAACAATGACTTCCTCAAACTTCCTTTTGAGACTAATTTCTTCTCTGCTTTCAATAATGAAACAACGTGCTGATGCTACGTTCCAACAGACGTGTCGTCATACGGGCGTATTATGACAAATGGGGACGCTAAACCACAACTGAGAAGGATGCAGAATGTTACATTTCTTTTAATCACCAGACGGTTCAGATCATCAAGTGGTATAATCACTATTGGGAATCTCAATACAGAATTATCTGAATAAATACGTGTGCCTCACATCGATTCCTGTTCAGTTTATATAACAAACCCCCAATTTAATGGAGATTGGCCAAGTTAAAACTATTGTTTCCCCTTAAATTACCCAGATAACGACTCATTAAGTGTGTAAATTACACTCATTGTGGGTAATTGCTACCTTGAAGTGTCCGATGGGACGCAATACTCTCAACTAATGACTGTGGGAGTCTTTACCGACAATTGATTGCATCCCACACGGCATCGAACCCCCGGGGGCTCATCCAAAATCTTTTTATCTTATTTTTTTGGGCTTTCTCTTATTTTAATTTCCTCTCAAATTTTGTATTAGAGTGTGGGAACACACACACTCACACACACACACTTAGTGTTGGATTACTGCCGTTTCTCAAGCGAGGAAAAGTTTCACAGTGTTTTGATTGAAGGTGAATTCATAAATAGTTCTCTTCGTAATAAAAATGCTTTTTGTTTGGGGAAAAACAAAACGACTGCTATTTAAATAACTTTTTTCTCATATTTTTTTTGTGACGGTGAACTCAGAATTATGATCTACAAGCTGGAACACCCTGTCGTCCTCAAAGTGGAGAAGATTCTGAATGTTCCTTTGCAACCCATTTTGCATCCCTCAGATTAAATTAGATTTTACAAACGTACAATACAATACAATAGCAGGGCTTATTAGAATTTAAATAATAAAGGAAATGAAAATGTACAAAATATCCTCCCGTAATGTCCACTAGTTTGTCCGTCAGTCGACACGTCGAGTTCCACTTTCCACGTCTCCTTTAACATTCCTCGTTGTAAACGATGAGATGATTCCACCCTTTTTCATTTTTGGTGACCTTTTGACCTTTCTGTCCAGGCTCTTGAGTGAAAGCCATTTATGTAATTAAGGACTTACGGGAGGTGGAGGCGGGTCGAACCAGAACTTTCACCCAGGAGACCGCCGTTCGTGTCAACGTGACTTTCTTTATTTTTTCATTCTTTTTTTTTTTTTATTGTTAGTCGGCATCAATTAGACATTTACAGATGTCGTTCAGACATCTGACATGTGCAGATTTTTTAGATGGATGTTCATTTTAGTTATACATATTTACAGCAAGAAGTGTAAAACATATGGATAAACAACAAAAAAGAGACAGAATGAAACTAAAAACTAAAAAGAAAACAATGTATTTTTGTCGCGTAACTTTCATAGTTGAGTAACTGTCGAAAACCACGATCTTTTCTTCCTAAAGTGGCTTTCCTGTTTAGGTTAATGTGCCTTTTTGACTTCTTGCACACCTCATTCTAATAGCTATTAAGAAATATAATATGTAAAAGATGACTCGGAACTGTTTCGTTTTCTTTTTTTTAATCCTTTGTCGCCCCTCGGCTGTTTTACTTGATGGTTCTAATCCTCACGTTCCTGATCATTAATAATTTCCCTCTTATTATTATTAATCATTTAATCTTCTCTCATATTTGTGTAAACGGCTTCTCTCCTCGTGAATCAAATCACGTGCACGTTTTTTCTTTCACACGGCAGCATCCAACCGCTCTACTGTGTGTGTGTGTGTGAGTGTGTGTGTGTGTGTGTGTGTGTGTGTGTGACAGATTACAGGATAAGCAGGTGAATGTTGATCCCTCTGCTCTCAGGGTCTCAAGGCATCACATGCTCGTCTCCTCTTCTGCGTCCTTGGATTTAATCTCCATCCGTTTGTCTCCTTTTTCTTCCTCGTTTCTTCTTTCATCAACTTGTTTACCGTCTCTGCTCTCTCACTCTTTCTCACTCCCTCTCACTCTCTCTCTGTGCCTCCTTCGTTTTGTCCCAACAAGCTCCCGAGGGTCTAAATCTTTTGACTGGATTTACAGTATCGTGTCTGAGATCAGACTACTATATATCTACATATCTAATGTAGATAACTATTATTTGAATGGTACATACTAATATTTAATTTATAGATTCACCCCTTTTTTTGGAGTTCAAACAAGTTCAAATAAAAATAAAAACGCACTAAATGTCAAAATGACAGCACAATCTCATTAGAAAATATATGAATCCCCTTTTTTAAGCCATATCTGTTTGTGGGTGGAGCCTTTATCGTGAGACTCCTCCCCCACCACTGTTGACTGCCTCTCTGGCCATTCAGGTCATAGCCTGCTCTTTTCTTCCAGATCTCCGTCAATTGACGTCATCTGAGTTCTAGCAGCAGGAATTATTGTTTATGCCGTCAACGCCGCGTTCTGTGCTGCGGTTTATCGAGTCTTGTGTCTCCACATCTGGCTTTACAGAAAGTGGAGCTGTGATATTTATTTAAATCTCCTCAGAGCACAAAGGTCATGCTGCGTTCAGGCCACATGGGACGGAAGGTAAAGATGACAACGTGAGGATCACACACATGTTCATGTGGGGATTACACAACGGGCACTACACGTGGGGTTAATTACATTGGACAGAATTTGGCGGATGTAATAGTAAATATGCACTACAAATATATATGTGTGTGTGTGTGTATATATATATATATATATATATATATATATATATACACACATGTATACATACACACATATATTTATATATGTATATATTGTATATGTATATATGTATGCATATTTATATATATATGTCTGCATACATGTGTGCATGTGTATATATATGTATGCATGTATATATATATATATGTGTGTATGTATTCACATATACTGTGTATGTATGTATGCATGTATATATGTATGCATGTGTATATGTTTATATATATATATATGTGTGTATGTATTCACATATACTGTATATGTATGTATGCATGTGTATCTGTATGTGTGTGTGTGTATGTATATATGTGTATGTATGTATGCATATAAATGTCTGCATGTGTATATATGTATGCATGCATGTATATATGTGTGTATGTATGCATATGTGTATGTATATATGTATGTATGCATCTATATATGTATGCATGCATGTACAGTATGTGCATGCATGTATATATATGATGTATTTATATATGTATGCATGTATGTGTGCATGCATCTATATATGCATGTGTGTATGTGTGTATATATATATATGCATATATATAAGTATGTATGTATGTATGTCTGCATGTGTTTGTATGTGTATATAAATGTCTGCATGTGTATATATGTATGCATGCATGTATATATGTGTGTGTATGCATATATGTATGTGTGTATGTATTCACATATACTGTATATGTATGTATGCATGTATGTATGCATCTATATATGCATGCATGTACAGTATATGTGCATGCATGTATATATATGCATGTATATATGTGTGTGCATGTATGCATATATGTATGCATGCATGTATGTGTGTGTATGTATATATATATATATATATATATATATATATATATATATATATATATATATATATATATGCATGCATGTATATATGTATGTACGTATGTATGTCTGCATGTGTTTGTATATATGTATGTGTATGTATGGTTCCTGATAGACCCATAGTCTGGATCTTTAGGAACCACCAGAATTCTTGAGAACCTCAGGTCCTGTGACGGTGAGTTCAAAGGTCAGAAATAAAGCTTGGGGCCGAACCGCTCCGTGCTTTAAAAGTGACGTTTTTAAATCGAGTGAAGTTTTTAAATCGAGTCTGAAACCAACAGACGGCGTCGACGTGTTCTGGTTTTCTGCTACTTGATGAAATCCCGGCGAGAGAGAGACACGTTTATCTGCAGAAGGGGAACCAGCAAGGTCCTGGAGACCGTTTAGAAGCCGACGCATGTGCCAGGTGGTTAATATGAAGCGCTCACGTCGAACTCGGCCACAGAGAGACGGAACAAAATGTACCTGAAGTTAACATCTTGGACGATGCCTTTCACTTTTTCTCTCCTCATTATTCTTTTCACTCTGGAGGGAAATCATTTTTCCGACCTGGTTTACTATAAGTTTTGCCGATACGTGTTTTCTCCCAGCGATTTTGATTTTGAAAGGGAACAAAAAGTCACAAAGGTGATAAAAATCGCTTCCTTTTGAAAACATCTTAATTTAAAAAAAATTGGACCAAAATTGAACATTAAATGCACCCGTCGAGCATGGTTCCTGGAAGTGGCTCAAAACCAGCCAGCGGGTTTTGAAAAGCATCTTTTCTTACAACTTTACCGCGGTCCTTGAACACACCGTGTCAGGAAAAAGCAACTAAATCGAAACTTTCAAATTGTGATATTTTGTTAAAATCACTTTATTCTACACGTCTATTTCAATATCCAACTTTTTCATAATTTTTTTTTTAAATGTTCTTTTTGTTATGGCATTATAACTCAGCTGCACAAAAGACACGTTTAACTTCTCTCCACTTCTGGCCACGATTGCACTGTTTCCATAGAGATGCACGATAATTAATAATTAATAATGAATGCATTACACAGGATGAAAGTGTGTGTGCGTGTGTGTGTTTTGTGAGTGATAAAAAAAAGTCCACCGTTGTATTCCCTGTAACCGCTCCCTCAATAATGGATGGGCTTTGATTGAGGGCCTATGTAAAGCTTCAATATCTCTGACACACACACACACACACACACACACACACACACACACACAGGTTGGCGACAGACTGCAGGCATGGACAACGTCAGACCTGTTTCTAATCCTATTTATGATTTTTTTTTTTTATGTTTCATGGTTTGAATTAAATGAGCATTGAAGATTATATTTCTTTACGTTGCTAGACGGTCAAATAGACCACAAGGCAGACTATGCTTTTAGGGCGGGGCTACAAGGTGATTGACAGGTTGCCATAGTCTATGGTTGGAGATGATTTTTGACCTTTTATTTCCATCCGGAACAATGATTTTTTTTGGATGCAGATGTTGGTGCCTCAACCCGTTAGAAAAAAATATTTCTGTTGAGATCATTTTTGACAGATATTGCAATTGCGATATTAAAGGGAATGACAGTCGTTATTAGCATTTTCATTGAGAAACATGATTTAAACATTTTTTTGCAGGGATCCGTGCCAAACAAAGATGAGTCGGCCGGGACATCTCCGCGGCAACAGAATATTTAATAAAGAAATTAGAATTTTGAAACATATTTGGGCCTTCGACAAATATTACACGCCTGCTGTAAAATAGAAAATTGCACAAAGCCGCATTGAGATTCTTACATATTGCGCAATGCCGAGTGAAACGTTGACAATTTGCTGGAACCAGAACAGAACCTCTTTTTAACTGGTTCCCCATCAATGCAACCAGTCGCGCAACCAGTCGCACAACCAGTCGCGCAACCAGTCACACAACCAGTCACACAACCAGTCACACAACCGGTCCCACAACCAGTCACACAACCAGTCGCACAACCAGTCACACAACCAGTCACAAAACCATCCGCACAACCAGTCGCACAACCAGTCGCACAACCAGTCACAAAACCAGTCACAAAACCATCCGCACAACCAGTCACACAACCAGTCACACAACCAGTCACACAACCAGTCACACAACCAGTCGCAAAACCATTCGCACAACCAGTCGCACAACCAGTCGCACAACCAGTCGCACTACCAGTCGCACAACCAGTCGCACAACCAGTCGCACAACTAGTCGCAAAACCAGTCACAAAACCAGTCGCACAACCAGTCGCACAACCAGTCACACAACCAGTCGCACAACCAGTCACACAACCAGTCACACAACCAGTCGCACAACTAGTCGCACAACCAGTCGCACAACCAGTCACACAACCAGTCGCACAACCAGTCGCACAACCAGTCACACAACCAGTCGCACAACCAGTCACAAAACCAGTCGCACAACCAGTCGCACAACCAGTCGCACAACCAGTCACACAACCAGTCGCACAACCAGTCGCACAACCAGTCACACAACCAGTCGCACAACCAGTCACAAAACCAGTCGCACAACCAGTCGCACAACCAGTCGCACAACCAGTCACACAACCAGTCGCACAACCAGTCACACAACCAGTCGCACAACCAGTCACACAAAGCCAACAACGTGCATGGAGGCGGTTACCGGTAAACATGGAGAGACATCCGCACTTTGTAGAGAGACACACACACACACACACACACATACACACACACACACACACACACGGGCACCTGCCACCACCCACCCGCTCCTCTCCATCATCCCAGCTGTGAAGTGTCAACAGAGATGACTGACAGCCGAACTGAGGCAGTGTGATTGTGAATGGGGGCGTGGCTATGAATATGCAGATGAGGAGGCAGACGGTTCGGCTGCTGTCGCCTCTTTTCAGACGGATCCGTCAGAAGATGAGAGCTGCTGGACTCTTTAGGATGAGACCGACCCACTTCATGACCCGGGGGGGGGGGGGGGGGTTTAAAGCAACAATATACTGTGAGAATTTCAAACAAACAATATCCTAAAGTACACTGCCGTTGAAAGCAAGGATCATAATCCATAACGTTTATATATTTCTTTATGTTTTTACTCTTTTTAAAGATTCACTCTCAGTTCTAAAGTTTTAATCCGGATGTTTGTTCCGTTTCTCCAGCGAGATCAACCACCTGGAGTCGGGTCTGGTGGTGGAGCTGTGGAACAAAGGTTTGATCTGGGACACCATGATCGGCACGGCACTGATACCCCTGGACACCATCGGGCAGTCTGACGAGGTACCGCACGAACACACACACACACACACACACACACACACACACACAGGAAGCTGACCCAGTGATCTTCCGTATACCAGATGATCTGAAGTGTGTGTACCTGCTTCAGCCGTCTGATTCGAGCCAATCAAATCGAGTGGTTTCGGTTTCCAAAGCTACGGCGTTTTCCGTGTAGAAGACTCACCTCGTGTATGTTTCCACAGAACATGAGAGAGGGAGCTCTCAGTGGCCCGGCAGGAACAGGAGGCATTATTACAGCCCACCTGGTTTTTTTATTGATCTAAAAAATTCCCCGTAACCCCGTCATGAATACGCCTGAGCAACAGGAAGTAGAGAGGCAGAGAAAGGGGAGCGGCCTGTCGTGTCCATTTTAAGTCAACAACCCTTGAAATAAACACGCGGTGCACCTGCTTATTAAAACGCCATCTTCACCTGTCAGCCGAGTCTCAAAATAGCTCTTTTTAAAGTGAGTCATTAATAATGCATCCGCGGGTCAAATTTCGGGTTCGTATTTATTTTAATTTTTTTCAGGAGGGACCAGGAAAGTGGGCGTCGCTCGACTCCGAGGTGTTAATGAGGGAGGATGAGATCTGTGGTACCTCCAACCCAACGCCACACCAAGTGCTGCTGGACACCCGCTTTGAGCTGCCCTTTGGTACATATTTAATATACATATATATATATTACCTCACACAAACACACGCGCCTCAGAGCCAGTAGTCGATGCATCATAAAAACCTGACAGTACAGCATCATTGGCCAACAGTTAAACTCCAGAGAAAGGCACAGTACTGTAAAAACATTCACACACACACACACACACATTTTGCATCATAACTATTCCGACCTGCAACGATGCAAAATGTGCAACAGTTGCAGCACACGCGTTTTGAATAGGTTTGCATGTGCAGACGACCTCTCCTCTCACCTACCGGCGGTTACGTTTTGGGAGGGAATTTGAATTTGAGTGCACGTGTAGGGCTTTTATTGTGAAAGGTAAGAACGGGGCAGGAGGGAGAGGATATCTGGTGTGCGCCATCATCATCGAACGGAGTAATAACGACCTTATGTTTTCTATAACTAAAGGAAGTAATAAGAAAGCCTTCAGAAAAATATCTGTTAGGTGAATTAACAACAAATGCATTGAATATGAACCTGGAGGGCCAAAGATTGAGCCCGAGGTTTTCAAACAACCAAAAGTTAGTTATTGTTTGTCCCATTAATAAACACGGTGACGCTCGTCATCATTTTAGTAAAATAGGAGAAAGACGCTCCTCATAACCACATAAATTGACGTGATCCTGTGATGGTTGCAAACAGGAACTGCTATTAGCTATTTCTGCAAAGGCGAATGCCAAAACGTGAGCAAATACAGTATAATCTGAAAAACATGAAAATGTAGGCGACTGCTAACTGATTACATGGCAGCGCGATGCTTCCTGTTTACATCCAGCAAAGCCTTGTTGTTAACGTAGGAGCATTAGTATCTACCACGTAGAAACGAATAGAAACGGGACACAAAAGATGTTATTATTATTATTATTTTTATTCTTTTTTTTTTTATGTCGGACGACCAATTGCAGTCTGATCTTTATTAATCTTTTTAAAGTCTGTGATATATCATCAAGATACTGGAATAAAACCATACTGTGAATATGGAGAGATTACACATTTTACAGTGAGAATAAGCTTGAATACAGTAATACCGTACATCCGATGCATTATTTTGGGGATATTTCTACCACGACTTTGCACTGCCGATCTGATGTCTTATTCTCGCCTTCTCGGCTTTGTTGGTTGACCCACGAGGCCCCGGAGGTGGTAGTCGACTCTATTTCTGGGACCCCCCAAAAGGTCCATATTAAAACACACACACATGAATATAAGATGGTGATGAAGCTCTGTGGATGGGATGTGACGGGGAGGGATGGGAGGAGGCTGAGGGAAGGGCGGAGCCACTGGGCCCGTGGTCCTGCTCTTCTGTGATGGCCACTCTCCGCCTTCCTCCATTATTTACCGTGTCTCTTCATCACCGCCAGCCGCCCCTCCAACCGATTCCTCCATTTTCCTGTTTTTTCTTCTTACTTTCTATCCGTCTCTGCAGATATTCCAGAAGACGAGGCTCAATACTGGACCGGTAAACTGGACCGGATCAACACCATGCGGATACATGACGAGGTGAGTAACTCAGGCTTATTGATAAGTTGTACATTAACTGAGCTATTAGAGATGATGAAGCAAAGTTCACTAGGAGTCAAAGGGGATGCTGATGCTGAGAAACCGGTGGGTCGTAGTGGTAGAATGATCATTTTTCTTCACACATGTTCTACTTTTAGAGGATAAAAGTTTCCGTATTGTGTGTGAAAAGAGAAAGAAAAAAAGAAACTGCATAAAGTTTATATTTTCTAGCCCTTTTAGGAGAATTCTAAAGTGAATCTTCTATCAAACTTATTGAGACAAACTTGTTTTTGCAACGTGAGCAAGACTTTGGCAACGCGGTTTCTCAGTTTGCATTACAAAAATAATTATGATTATTTATGCTTTTGAGAGCATACTCCCTATTTTTTTGTAGTTTGACCAAATATTATGTCACAGAGCTATTGCAGCGTTTGTCGGGTCTCTGCTGCCATCTAGTGGAAGATATTAGTTACTACAGAAGATAATAGTTACAGGAGGTTAGTTCATACCGTACTGTCATGTGCCTTTTTTTTAGTATTAAATCCTTTTGATTCAGTTTAAATGACCCATTTCTCTTCTCCTTCTTTATTCCCATGTTCCTCTTGTGGTAGTATCCACTGCAGGAAGAGGTCCAGAGAGGTCGAATGGCATCTGCACCTTCTCAGTGCTGTGAGTGTGTGTATATATATATATATATATTTTTTTTTTTTTCATCATTTTTTAAAAACATTCATGCCATAGCCCTTTCACATGAACATGTTTTCTTGGTCTTTGTTTAATAATGTGTCCTTCCACGCTGATGACAAACAAACAAAAAGATCTTTTCTCCACCGAGTATGTCATGTTTGGGTTTGTCAGCGGGATTTATGGGAAAAAACTGCATCATTGGTTTATCATAAAAACTGGGTGAAAGGGTGTAGCACGGGCCGAGGATCGGAGCTCTCCCAGTGCCCTTCTGGTTTCTCCTCGTGTTTCCATTCAAACCTACATCAGTACCACCTGATTGACGCTCGCCGTTTTGCTCAGTAAACAGAATTTATTTTTGGATGCACCAAGCCAGAAGAAGTTGATCCCTTCTCTACGCCCTGAAATGAACTCGGTCGTCACATTACACCTTGTTTCACCGGCAGCACTTCTTATTGATCTCACACCGGTGTAACGGTTCACCTTTCCAACATGTTGGGGGGTGTTTTCAGTCCCGTAACATGCTACCTGCTCATTTGGCCGTCACCAGTTCACAGTTACTGGCTTGATTTATTCAGTAATAAAGTTTTTCTTCCCGACTTCTTTGAACACTTTCCTCCATGCCTCCAGGCAGTTGGAGTTATTTCGGATGGAATGACCAGCAGAGTACGTATAGCCCCCCCTTGTCCTCCCCTCCACCTCATACAGGACTCCTCTCTCCTTTGAAATAACAATCACTGCATGTTCGGTCTGTATCCGGTGTTTGTCGTCACTGTGTTTGATACTTGGCATTGATGTTCCCTCCCGGTCAAAGTACAAAGCAACGTGTGTGTGTGTGTGTGTGTGTGTGTGTGTGTGTGTGTGTGGGTGTGTGTGTGTGTGCGTGTGTTTGACCATTTTTTGTTGGTGTACTTTGTGTGGCATTTTGTAATGCATTGGTTCAATGATTCAAACGTCTTGTTGTTGGTTTTGTATTACATGCCTGCTACCACTAGAGGGAGCTTTTTATTAAAGAATGTCAATGTTTAGAAGTCTTCCTCACGTCACAACAGTGTCGTGGCAAACAATGGTGTAGCTGTAACTTTAGTATGAATCATCCTCTTTGTGACAAGGTGTCACTTACATATGTCTACCAGAGGGCTATAACTAGCATATCAAATACATTAATGAATAAGAATAGAGTATCATCTAAACAAATCTTTTTTTAAATGTATTTTTTAGAAATGATCTTCCTTTGTGTTTGTGTGCTAAACTGTTCCGTTGCCTGTGCCCAGCTTTCGATGACCACGACAGTGCGGTGGATGACCGCGACAGTGATTACCGCAGTGAAACTGGCAACAGACCTCCACGGTTCCACAGCACCTCCCAGACGAATTCATCGGTGCACCAGTACCCCATAGGGCGCAGGGCCCAACGTCAAACCCTGTCCAGGGAGGCCGACTCCATACAAAGCTACGAGCTGGACTACAGAAAAACACGGGGGCCCAGGTAAACAAACACCCAATCACAGAGCTCATGCATGTGTGCTCGAATCCATTGATGTTTGAAATACTTATAATATTGAATACAACCCTGTTAATCTGTTGCTTGTGCCATTTTACACATTTGTTGAATAGAGATGTTTTCATATTGGTACGTGTTGCCATGGGAAAAAACTAAATAATCTCACACAAAGCAAGAGAAAATGCTGGCCTACCAAAATATAGACATACTAACAGCAAGGAGCTGCAACTTACTTTGTCTCTATTTATGTCACATAATGTTGTGCAGCTGCTTATGCCTCTGAAAAATATAAATTATAAAATTGAGTACATTATCAAACGAGATACTTTTCCTTCCACATGTGTACTCTGCTTTTTTTTTCCTTTTGCTATTCTATTTCTTTGCCTGCATGTACATTTTCACAATCTGTTGCTTTTGATTAATGTGTCTTGCTTAATTTATCTTCCTTTTCTTTCTTTCTTTCTGCTCTTTTTATTCGCGTCATGTTCCACCGCTTCCTGCATGGCACTTTTTAATCTTCAATCCAGGCGATCAAACAGTCATGGTAGAGTAAGAATAATCCCTGTTGACTCTGGTATGGGCGTGGAGGATTGGGAGAATAAATATAAAGTGCCTGACACGGGTGTCTTGGATGATTACTTGGACGCCGAGCAAAAGATTTGGGAGGACGAAGATAAAAGCATCATCTACCGGATCAGTGACAACTCTTGTGAGTCCAAAGGTAGCAGGTTCTACCAGACAGTAGAGTGTGATGCACTATCCCCTGAGGATTCGGAGGAGGCGGATGGCAGGACACACAGACAGAGGTGTGGCTTTGGTAGTGGAGAGGTACGGTTAGTTTATAAAGAAGCCGGCAGCTTTGAGGATGAGTCGTCCCCTCCTGAAATTGATATCATTCCCTCTGTCAAACAGCTACGACAGCAGTCAGACAGAGAAAGTCTACTTTACAAGACCAGGCTGTGGGCCAAAACTGCCTTAGAGGACACACTTGAGAGCTATGCAGCTTTTTGTGAGGAGGAGGAAGCTCTGGAAGAAGCTGCGAGGATCAGAGGGAGGGGAGAATATGGCTCAGTTGGTTCAGATGAGATGCAGTATTCCTTTGGATCCGAGGAGGAACTATATGACCTGGCATTCTCTGAGGGGGATGTCAGCTATGAATATGAAAGTTACCACTACCCGAGCTACTATATGTCACCTTTTGGAGGACAAGGCTCTTCAAGCAAAGGGAGAATAGATAGTGGAGAAGATCCTATGTTGTCTCCTGTTGAGGAGCCAGGTGATGAATATGTAGATGCAATGGATGAACTTCAAAGCTTAGTTGACTCAGTGTCTGAATACCTGGCCGTAAAAGAGGAGGAAATCAGCAACTACGAATCAATGCCAAAACCAATTAGAAGAAAACTCCCAGCACTGCCAACCAATGCTGAAGTTGTGCAGCCTGAAGACAGTAGTAGCCATGAAGTAAAACCCGAAATTAATAAGGAGGACAGTGCGGTTGAACAGGGTATAGCTGGAGTAAAGAATGCTATGAGTTCATTATTCAGTACAATCACAGGATCAAAGTCTACCACTGAGTTAGAAGCCTCTGCCACAACTACAACCCCCAAACCACCACAGGCAGACTCTGGTATTTCAAAACTGCTCTCTTTGATCCCTAAAGTTAGTCCTGAAGCCACAGAAACCTCTGGTACCACTGAAACAGACCCGCCTACCACACAATCATTACCCCAACCTGAGTCTGGCATTTCAAAGCTGCTTTCGTTTATGCCCAAAAGTGGTGGCACTTCCCCCCCAGTGGCTATAGTTCCTCCTGCCTCTCATGACCCAACAACAGAAAAAAAGTTTTCCCTGCAGTCTCTTTTGCCATTTCAATCCTCTGAATCCAGTCGGCAAGCTGACACTGGTCAGGCGTCAGCACATGTTGGCACAGAGGCACAAGCCAGCGCAACCTCTGCTATTCAATCCTCATCCGGGTTTGAAACAATGTTGGGAAGGCTTAGTCCTTTGAGACTTTTTTCCAGTGCACCACCAGCTAGAGAGCCATCACCTCAGCCATCAGAGCAAAAAAGTGCATCTGCTAGAACCAATGAATCCCAACAAGGGCCTGAAAAGAGATCCACTAGTCCTAATAGAGAGGGCTTAGAAACAGAACAACAGTCATCAGTAGAGACAAGACCAGGTTCAGGAAGTGGATCAGTTGATATTTTGCCAGATGCAGGAAGTGGATCAATTGAGCTTTTGCAAGAAACAGGAAGTGGATCTGTAGAGCTTCTTCCAGAGACAGAGTCATCTGGTGAGCTACCTGATGTTCAAGAAAGAAGATCCCCTGCATTATCTGAACCAAAACCTGAAAGCAATCCAGAGGAAACAGGGTTCTTCAGTCCTTTTAAGAAATCTCTGTCAACCCTCATATCAACAGTTCCTTCTGAGAATCCATCGAGTAACACCAAGCCTGCAGAAGAGTCATTTTTAAGCAGCAAACTCAAAATTCCATTTTTCTCTTCTGAAAGTACACCCCCACCAACAACAGAAAGAGGAATGCTCTCGGGCATTCTTAAGTTTGCATCTGGCGAAGATGCCAATGCCCCGCCAAAAGGTCCTTCCTCCAGCCTTGTAAAAAGTCCCTCTCCAAGTCGTACTGCTCTTCTTGAAAGTGTCCCAAAAGGAAACACAGAAACCGGCTGGTTTTCAAACCTGTTTAAAGTAGCCCCAAATGACCCTGCTAAGGAAGCTGCAACACCACAAATGACTCCTAATGTGATGCTAACCCAACCTAGTGGTCAAACTGAGCCACATACTGAACACATGGTCCCTGAAACCACAGATGGCACTCTCTGCAAAACAGAACAATTGTCTCAAGAGCAAACATTGTCTGAAAAAGATTCTCAAAGCAAGACAGATGTCCAGCTTGAGGCAGATGTCACATCTAAAGATCAAGGTCCGCCCAAGTCTATGGAACAAGCCAGATCACAACCACAAGTCTCACAGGCCAAAGGCATTCTTTCTGGTTTGTTTAATCTAGGATCAACAGAAGACGTGTCGTCTGACAAGAAAGCCCAAGGAGTGGATAGTCAGCCTCAACAAGGTGGACTATTTTCAGGACTATTTTCTTCACCTCAGTCGTCTCCCCAAACACAACAAATTTCCGCCACACAACAGCCAGGAGGACTGTTGTCAGGATTTTTGAAATTTGCCTCTGATAATGTTTCTGCTCCTATAAATCAGTCACCATCGTCATTACCAGAAGGCCAATCAAGCCAAATTCCAACTCAAAGGCAAGGACAACCTGCTGCTGCACAGCCGGTTTCTGGAGGACTCCTATCTGGGTTCTTGAAAAAAGCTACTGACACAGTAACTGGTGCTCAACCAAATCAGCCCAGTCAAGAGTCACAACCAGAAGCAGCTGACCATACAGCAAAAACAGAAGGACCTGAACAAAACTTGGGTCAAGGCACCTCTCCTCCTATTCAGTCAGCAGGGAATTTGTCTGACCAGCAATTAAGACAGCCTTTAGTCTCAGATCAACAAACAAGCCAACAGCAACAGCCTGAACAAACAACTGAAATACAACATCCGAAAGCAACAGGAACTATGCTTCAACCTAGTGGATTCTTAGGGGGTTTGTTGAAACTCACAGAAACCGCTTCCCAGCCACCAAAAGGACCCTTGGATACACAATCTACGCAAGCAAATCATCAATCAGGTAACATGTTGTCAGGACTTTTTAACAAGATCGTAGAACCTAATCCTACTCCATCTCAACGACAATCAGAGTCTGGAGCTCAAGGGGCTAACCAAAAACCAGCACAGCAAGGACCTCCTCAACCAGGAGGATTCTTCTCTGGTCTTTTTGGAATTGGGGTCCAGGACTCTGCTCCTACAAACCCAAGCCAGCCCTCACAAAACCAGCAACAGAGTGGCCCATGCGGTCATCAATCTAATCAGCAACCAGGCAATAGACAAAACCTACAACAGCAAAACCAAGTCCCTCCACAACAGCCCCCAGTTAGTCCCGGAGGTATGCTCACTGGATTGTTCAACAAAATTGCGGATACAGGCCCCCCACAATCCACACTGGGAAGCCAACAAGAACAGCAACATGCACAAAGAGTAGGCCCTAGAATGACCCAGCAACCACAGAATCAACAGGGAGGCCTCTTCTCTGGGCTATTTTCAGTGGGTCCTACTCCTCCAGTACAGCAGCAACCACCTGTAAGTCATCCCAAACATCAGCAACCCCAACAAGGTAACAGACAGCCTCTGCAGAGGCAAACCCAGTTACCTCAACAACCAGCTGCATCCGCACCAGAGCCGCAGCAGGGTGGACTTTTGTCTGGGCTTTTTAATAAGTTAGCATCTACAGATAATACATCACAACAGTCCGGCCCACAGACACCGGGGTCCCAACAGGGAAATAAATCAAACATTGTTGGACCTGGTCCATCTACAGGGCAACAATCGTCTCAATCCAGTCAGCAAGGAGGATTCTTATCTGGTCTGTTTGGTCAGACATCACCTCAACAGCAGCAACAACTTAGCAAAAGTGTAAGTCCTCAACATACAGCAAACCAACAGCCTAGTCAAAGTGGAGGCTTGCTTTCAGGTATTCTGAAGCTTGCATCTGGTGAAAATGTACCACAGGATCAACAGTCATCTCAACCTGCTCAGGCAGGTCAACCATCTGTTAAAGCAGGACAAAATCCAACCCAGTCTGAATCAGGGGGATTATTTTCTGGTCTAATGAACAAAATTTCAGGTACTGTGGAACAGTCACGATCAACTTCTGATCAGGTGAACCTTGAAACAACACAGCAACAACATCTGCCACGTGCAGGACAGGGGCAACCACAGATTCAGAGAACCAAACCAGTAGAGATGCCTTCCTCCCAAAATGCGGCCACAGATAAAGATTCAAAAGGTTCAGCTCAAAAAGGTTTCCTCTCAGGTCTTTTTAGTGCCACAGAGGAGTCATCGTCAAAGACACAGCAGCCGTCAACCCCTCCGCTTAGGAAGGAGGAACCAGACACCAGCACAAGTACCACGTCTCCTGGTTTGTTATCCAGCCTTTTCAAAACAGGCCTCAATGACCGTAGCCCTTCTGCTCCTCTAAAGGAATCTGAAAAAGGCCTTCTTGATCGTTATCTACCAAAGAGTAAGGAGGGTATCTCTTCAAGTACAGAAACACTCACAACAGCTACTCCAGTTGTTGATACCCGTAAAGAACCTCTGCCTTCTCAGGTTTGGCAAGATCCAACAATTTCTTCAACCCAATCTTATCTTGAAGAAATTCAACGTCTTTTGTATGGGACATCAAATGAGTATGGGTACAAGGATCTCTTATACAACTTTACAGAGCATGGTGTTATTCCACCAGAGCTCTATGAGCACCAGTGTCTCATAGAGGCTCTTCTGTGGCAGCAACTCAATGATTATGCTCTTGCTGAAGCCCTTGCCACTCAAGTTCAGGAACGCTCCCAAGAATACCAAGGGAATATACCATCAACTGTTAGAGCACCTCAATTGCAGAACCAAATATGGTTAAATCCTATAGAAATCAGTGACTTCAATGTGCCCTCACATCCTTGGAGAGATGCTGCCACCCAGCTTTTTGAGAGCAGAAATCGCTTTTTTGATCCAAATGAAGATCTTGTTTTGTTTGATATGACTTGCAAAGACAAGAAACCCTGGAGTAGCTGTGACCATTTGAATGAACTTGATAGGGAAAGAAAATCTTGGATTGCTGAAAGCAGTGGTCTAAATCTGTGCATGGAAAAACCAAAGGCACGTTTAAGTAGATGCCATTCACTTGCAGAATGCAATGTACAAGAATTCAGCAAAGTAGTGGAAAAAGGTTGTATTACTCGTGGAGTAAAAGATGAACACTTTGGTTTGAAATCAGCAACTGAGTTTTTTAAACAACTTTCCACAAAAAAGGGTCCAAAAGATTTAACACGTGGCGCTATGGATTTAAGCAGGTCTGCAGGAACTGCAGAGGATACTGATGAGGAAATGCTCTTTGAGAATTCTGAATGGTATCAACAATGGCTTTCACTATTGGAGCAAGGGTTGTGGTGGCCAGCTGAGGCTGGGGACTGTGGATATTATGTTTATATAGATGAGGATCACATTTATTCCCTCTTGACCGACAGAGCTGGTAGGCACCTCTATGCCTGTGCTGCACCAGAGGATGTACAAGCTCTAGGAAATATCACTGAAAATATTGCTAACATTCTAAAACAAAAAGGAAAGGACAAAGTAACCCTTTGTGGTTTTAAAATCCCACTCTGCCCTGAAGATAAAGGTGTATGGATTCAAGGCCAGCAACAGAATAAATCACTGCTTTCAGATGCACCCGTGGACTTAACTTCCGCCCTTCAAAAAGGAGAAAAAATAATGAACATGAATTTGGAAAGCTTCTCTCAAATGTTTCAGGAATCTATGTCTTCACAAGCAGATCAGCCGGTGGACTTTACAGTGTACAAGCTTAAAAAGATCACGGTGGACTCTGTACACAATTGCTGTCAAGAGGAGCCAATGAAGGCAGCTGATCTTACTTTAAAGTCACTTAAAGGGGGACATGGAGGGCCATACTGGAAGAATCAGGGAATACCAGATGAGCTTACATTCTCCCCTTCACCTTCTCCAAGGTGCTATTCAACACCTATCTCTGCAAATAGACCTGCTCCAATTCCTGAAATCAGGATTTCAAATATATGTGACACACTTGCAGACCAACCAACACCAAAGTCAAACCCCACATTTTCAGCAATTGAAGGAATAACTGGAACATCTCCTAATACTGACGCAAGTAAAGTGAATAAACTGACATCCTCAACCCCTGTCACATCGCCATCTGTGTCTAGCAAGGTTTCAGAGATTTCAAACATTTCCAGAAATCTTCCTGAGAGCCCATCAGCTTCAAAAATACCAGTATGTGTACAGTTGGGAAGGAAACTGCCTACACCACCAACTGTTACTAAAGCCTCTTCAGCCTCTTCAGCACAGGCAACTTCTGTCAGGAGTGTATCCTCAGCATCTACCAGAACTGTGGCTGGGCCTTCTATATCCCCACAGAGACCCAAGCTTGCAAGACAGCTATCTCAGGCAGACAAACCCAGAGCAATATCACAAGCAAACAAAACCACAGTCACAGGAACGTGTGACATTAGCCAAGTCAGCAGTCCCTTATCAATAGATCAAACATCCACCCTGTCTCCAAAGCAGAAACAAGATTCATCTCAGAAATGTACTCCTAAATTACATATACTGAATGACAGCTCAAGTAATGAAGCCCACCTATACAAAAGAAATCATAACTTTGGCACTCCCATTGAATCTCAAATACGCAATAAAGTCCTAGATTTTTCTTCCATGATTAATAAAATAAAAAATACCAAACAAATTGAAGCAACAGATGCCAACCTAGAATCCAGAAAAAAAGATGAAGTTGTTGACTTCACAAAGTACAAGTTGAAAAGATTCAAAGAGAAAAAGCAGATGAATATTGACACAAGTGTGGACTTGGCTGACAAGACCATTGCTGTAGATCTTACTAAACAGATGGAGGAAGAAGAACATGAACAACCTGATTTAGAATATCCAACTTTAGGCACTTTACAGCAAAATACAAGAGTTCCAATTCAGAGAACAGTTTCTCAGACCAACTACAGGCCAGTTAACCAACAAAGCAAATCAGAGAGAAAATTGTCCAGTCCAGAGGTTAGAGTTGGTCATATCTCTTCTACAATGCATATGCATAGACCACTCGCCTCAAACAGTACTTCTACCACTGACACAAACCAAGTTGTTGTTAAAGACTTTGGCAAAGCTGCGCTAAACATTTCGTCCAAACCGTCTCTTACATCTTCTCAGGAGTTACCAGGGAGTTCTGAAACTAACATCAGGTTATCAGCAACAAGAAGCTCTTCAGTTATTCATAGTTCTCGGAAAGTGTCCGGAATTGATGGAGCTTTGCAACCTGTATGTACTGCACCATTGGTAAGCCCTGTTATGAGACAGCAAGTAGACCCTCAGGGGCAGCAAATTAATTCTTCATTCAATATGCATCAAAAGATGCAGCAAAGCCTACCAATAGTTACAACTGGTTGTAGACAGCAGATTCCTGTTGACCGTAAGAGAGCAATTTTTACACCTCCTTCCTATCAGTCCAGTGGAAATGCCCAGCAATATCAGGGGAACACTGCACCAGCAAACTCAGTGAAAGCTACATTAGATATGTCTGCCAAGAGAACAACTCAGCAGACTCCGCAAGCTGTTGTGCCATCAAAGGATTCTGTCCATGAGGCACTGTCATTGACAAAGAGAAAACCATTAACTTCTGAGGAGGCAGAAAGAAGTTTGAGTCATCATGAATCCATTAACTTGTCATATGGAGGGGAATCAACAGAGCATCAGAGACTAACAACAGAGGATATGCATTCAGAATATCAGTCTCATGCAATTACAGGTAATCAGGTTAAATGCTCAATTACGAAAAAGGAGATCCCATCTGGTCGTAGGAGGGAATTGTTACCAAGACAGCAGTCTCTTTTAGGTCAGTCTTCTGAATCCTTTGAAATGTGTACAAAAAAACATCAAGTAACAGCACCAGCCAATTCAGTTAAGGCCACACTAGACATGACTTCTACGTCTTCTGCCAAATTGAAGGAGGTGGTTATTGAAGGAAGAACAGATCAAACTAGTGAAGCTATACCACTAACAAGAGGCAAGCCAAGTGCCCGTGAACTTGCACGAAAAGACTCTGTTGGTTTACCATTAGTTGTAGATATCCCTTTTCAAGAACTTCTTGGGGACATCAAGATCAGCTACCCTTCAAATGCACACCAGGAGTTAGAGAATAAGACTCAATGCCACTCAGAGCCTATTATATATCAACAACAATATCGCCAAAGCAAACATGGTTCCTTTGTGCAGTCAAAACACTCAACTCTACATTCAGAAACTGTTTCAACGCATCAGGCATCCACTTCAACAAAACCTGTAACAGCTGCAGCACTGGATATGTCACCCAAGCCATCCCAAGTCACACTAAGAACAACAATGTCAAAATATGACTCTACTCAAAGTGAGGCAATTTCACTTGTTAATAAGCCAAGCGCAAGAGCAGTTGCCCGAAAAGATTCTGTTGGTATACCCCTTGTAGTTGAACCAACACCACTGGAATCAACATGCCAGAAGCAACCTCAAACATTGATCCCTGTGCAAAAACAGCAGACTCTGGATAGAAACATTGTCCCTGTTTTACATCAACCCCTTCTCAGCTATATGACTATGCAGTGCCCCAATGTAAGTGAGACCAATAGTGTGTCACAGTCCATTATGCAATCGTATTCACAAAGCACGCCTGATGTCCTTGCAAAGCCAAATCGCTCAACTGTACAATATTCAGAGACTGTTCAAACACATCAGACATCTAGCCCAACCAAACCTGTCTCAGCTGCACCACTGGATATGTCACCCAAGCCATCCCAAGCCACACTGAGAACAACAATGCCAGAATCTGAGTCTACTCAAAGTGGAGCAATTTCTCTTGTTAATAAGCCAAGTGCCAGAGTGGTTGCCAGAAAGGATTCTGTTGGTATTCCCCTGGTAGTTGAACCAACACCACTGGAATCGACATGTGACAGGCAACCACAAACCTTGATCCATGCACAAAAACAACAAACCCTTAACAGAAACATTGGCCCTGTTGTGCATCAATCACTTCCCAGCAATATGACAATACAGTGCCCAAGTGTAAGTGAGACCAATAGTGTGTCACAGTCCATTATGCAATCGTATTCACAAAGCAGGCCTGATGTCCTTGCAAAGTCAAATCGCTCAACTGTACAGTATTCAGACACTGTTCAAACACATCAGACATCCAGCCCAACAAAACCAGTCTCAGCTACACCACTGAATATGTCACCAAAGCCATCCCAAGCCACATTGAGAACAACAATGCCAGAATCTGAGTCTACTCAAAGTGGAGCAATTTCTCTTGTTAATAAGCCAAGTGCAAGAATGGTTGCCAGAAAGGATTCTGTTGGTATTCCCCTGGTAGTTGAACCAACACCACTGGAATCGACATGTGACAGGCAACCACAAACCTTGATTCATGCACAAAAACAGCAAACCCTTAACAGAAACATTTGCCCTGTTCTGCATCAATCACTTTCCAGCAGTATGACAGTGCAAGGTTCCAGTATAAGTGAAACCAATGGCGTGTCACATATTACAACCTTATATATACAACCTTATCAACTCTCTACAGCTCCAGCAAACTCTGTTAAAGGCACATTAGATATGTCAACAAAGGCATGTATATCAGACACAATCCTAAACTATTCAGATACAGTATCAATGGTAAGAACGAGGCTTTCAGGCTTTGCACATTCTCAAGGAGATTCTATTGGTGTCCCACTAATTGTGGAAACATACCCCTCCCAGGAGCAACCTAAAAGGCAACAAACACAAGTTGGATCGCAAGAACAAATGCAACAAGGATTTGTGCACACTGGACCTCGAGAAATAGATCAAAGAGCATCAGCGCCTGCCAACTCTATCAAAAGCTTCCTAGATATGTCTCCAAAATCACAGCGGAAGCAATCTGAAACAGCTACAGATACCTTGTCAACTGGAACTGTGCCATTTGTCAGAAACACGGCAACTTTAGCAACAGATTATTCTGTTGGTGTACCACTCATAGTGGAACAATCTGTACCTCAACAAGGAATACATGTATTAAGTGGAGTCAACACAACGGAGAGACTGCATCGGCAGATCTCTACCAATCACAGTAATGAGGTATTTCCTGGTTCAAAGACCACCTACAAGGACACACACCAACAAAATAGACCAGTGGATTTCTCTGCAAAAGATAGCGGAAATATAGCTATCATTACATTACAACCAACAAGTACTTTCACGGAACCAGAGGATGGACAGCCCATGAATTTCATTAATAACAAAGCAAAGAAAGAAATGTTTGAAAGAAGGCAGTCTGGAGGGTGCTTGGAGAAAAAAATAACTTGGGATATTGTTGACCTAACTGTGGATCCTATAAACAAAACCCCAGTTTTAGGTGTTGAAGATGCAAAGGATCTTTCCTTTTCTTATATCTCATCTCTCTCTCAGAATAGTCTTTACGATCAGCAGCAATACATATCTCCACCCACTTCTATGGAATATTCCACTGAAAAACAGGCCAATACCCAACATGGTAGACATTGCAGAAGACAATCAGAAATAGGATTGAACACTGCTCCAATGAATACTTCTCTTTCCTCTTTGCAGCTAAGTCAAATGAAGGTACAGACTCTGCAGAATGTTGCTGTGCAGGACTATTCATCTGTTACATTCTCACTAAAAAGTGCATATCAACAGGTTGAATCCAATAAGCCTGATCAATTGCCTCCAAACATACCTCTACTAAAAACACAACATTCAGTCCCACAACAGCAATATCAGCAATCTGGTGTGGAAATTGGTTGGACTTCACCCATTGCTAGATCTCAGGCAAAGACTCCAAAATTGCAAAGACAAGATACAATTGTTCAGCATGACATGACCTTTTTGCCAAGAATTCTTATCAAGCAGCCAACTGTGGACAGCTATGGGAGCATTGAGGAAGGCCCATCAAATAGTGAAACAATGACTGGTAATGGACATACATTGCCTTCTTTTTCCACAGAGAAACTGCACGGTAGATCCCAAACTGTTCCTACTTCAATTATTCAGCAAGCACAAGATAGACACAAAACGGATCCTTCTCTGCATTCTTTTGACAAACAGTCAGTACAGAGCGGTTCAACAACAGATTATTATGCAAAAGAATCTCTTCAACTCTCAAAACAAACTTATCCAAGCCAATGCCCTGTCACTGTTCAGCAATATCCAACTCCAACTGTTCCCACGAGTACTGTCGCTCCCTTTCAACATGTATCAGAGGTTAGTGCACTTGTATCGCAACCCACCATAAAACATGGCCCACTGCCTGTAAAACAAGAAACGAGTAGTTATCTGATCCAAGGCCTTGGAGCTCAAATGCAAGGACCAGAGGTATCGCCAACACCAGCAGGTCCCACCTCTGTTAAGGGTTTGATTTCATTATATAGTGGTTTAGGTTCACAATCCTCTATCGGTGCAAAATCAGTTGATGTAATGCCTCACCACTCTCATCACACGATTGTGTCAATACCTTTGGACGACAGAATACAAGTTACGCCAACACAGACTTCTGCTGTCAGCCATGTTACATTTACTCCTGATGAGAAGACGGCATCTGTATTGACTACAATTTCCATGCACTGTGATGTTGAAGAGAGAATTTCCCCAGAATCATCTGTTGTTAAAATACCAGAGTCAGTTGATTTGAGCCCAAAAATGCCTGCTTTGTCTAGTTATCTACCTTGCACACCATCACTTGTTTGTGATCAAGATGACACTGCTTTTAAATTAAAAGATTACAATTTGTCAAACAAGAAAAGCATTTTGCAATCACCAACAACACAGACAAAATCCTTCGCTGAATCTAGCCAACTGAAAATTGGAGGTGAACTATCTGCTTCCTCACCATCTGAATCATTCAACAATCAATCTGCAGCCCTGCAGACAGAGTTGGCTGTGACACCATCACTGATTGTTGAATCACAATACAAAGAAAAAGGTTCAATGTTAAGTGGTGTGAGTCCTCAAACATCTGCAATGATATCACCTGTGGCCTCATCCTCCAACGAGTCACCAATGTGTGGTTCCAAGTCTATTTCTCAAGACTATCAGCAACCACTGGCAACACTAAATGCAAGTCCAGCAATAGAGACACCAGCGAAAAAAATACCTCCTTCTGAATGTTCACCAGTTAAACTACCAGATACCATGACACCTAAAGGAGTTATAAGTACAGACCGTTCAATAGAATGTTCAGAAACATGGTCAGATGTTGTGTCTAAACCAATTTCAGAAGAAGTTGTCACAGATAATATGGCTTTATCTATATCAGACATGTCACAGCAGGAATGTTCAAAAGAAACCAGACAAACTATATCCACAGAGTCTGTCAACGTCAACACTGGAGTTGGTGAGGTGTCTGCTGTGTCTAACACATCACAGGAGAAAATCAGCCAACCAACGTCAATCTACATTGGCATAAATTGCTCAAAAACATCTACTGTTGAAACGGAAATGGAACCAAGTGAGCCAAAACCTTATATGAGACTACCCCATATTTTTGTCTCAGCAGCGAGTTCACCAGAAGACGAGACAATTGAACGTGAGTTAAATGAAGACAGCAAGCCTGAACTTTCAGAAGTTAGTGCCTCTGAAGATACCACTCTAATTGCAGCAACATTACCAGACAGTAAGGAATCTTTACCTGCTGAAACTGATACTGTTGCACTGTCGGTTATAACTGAGGATGGAAGGGCTACGGAAACCTGTAGTACAGAGGCATTCAATGAATCGGAGCACATCAAGACCTATTCAGCAGAGATGTCAAGAACCCAGACTACAGCAGTATGTACCCATATAAAAGAACATGACCCTCAGCATGTCCTGATAAAGAAAAGCTCAAGCATAGAAGCTACCCTCTCAGTAGCTGAAGTAAAAGCAGAGACAACTGAAGCTTGTGAGCTGCCACTTGAGGTAACTTCCAAGGACATAAAATCAACAGCTTTAGATATAACCCCGCTTGAAATAGTTAAATCCCTCAGGGATCTAGCCTACCAGGTAACTGAAAAAACAATCTTAGTGTCAGCACCACCTGCATGCCCTGAAACCGTTGAAGAGTTAGCCCATGGGGATAAAAGCACCACTTCAGATGTTGTATTGCCTGAAGAAGTTCAGTCTCTTGATAAGTCACTGAAAGAAGTACCCTCTGTCTCAGACGCAAAATCACCTGAAGGTCCTCATGACAAAACTGAAAGCGATGTCACCTTATTGACCCCTCCACCCAGTCCTTTCAAACCTTGCACAGAAGAAATCCCAACCTCCAAGGGTGATAGTTTGGCTCACAGGGTTGATCAACACGGGGCAGAACAACCTAATGAGCAATCAGGAAAAAGCCTATTTTCTATGTTTAGTGGCTCCACGGCAACCCCACAGCAGACCTCCTCCCAAACTGGATTATCAATACTAGGTGGCATTCTTCCTGGGTCTTCTACCAAAGACAGTCCTGGCACAGGGTTACTCTCAATGTTGGGTGGGTCAAATGCCCCATCTTCAACTGGAACCAAAGACCCACCACTGTCGACCCCACAAGAGACCCAGGGTAAAGGCTTATTTTCTATGTTTGGGGGATCCAGTATTCAACCACCATCTGGCCCAAGAGGCCCGAGAGGTCCAACTGGTGTGCGACCTAGAGGTCCTCCACCAAAAGAACCACCAGGCAAAGGCCTGTTTTCCATGTTTGGTCCATCTACACCTCAGCAACCACCCAGTCCCAAAGGTCATCCTGGAGATAGTGCCACACCAAGAACACCTTCCGCTGGATCCTCTATATTTGGTGGCATCCTCCCAGGTTCTACTTCAAATAAAGAAACTCCTGGTGCAGGTTTGTTTTCCAAGTTTGGAGGTCTTGGTGCCCAGTCCCAAATGGGACCAAAAATACCCCCACCAGGACCAACAGTTACACCACCAGGACCCAGAGGTTCAGAGCCCTCAGGAAAAGGACTATTCTCTATGTTTGGTGGACAAAACCAGCAAGCATCAGAAGCACATCCAGTAGCTTCTAAACCACCTGAATCAGAAGGTGGTTTTAAAGTTTCCTCCGTTTTTTCACTTGGCGGGAGTTCGGATGGAAACAAATCTAAAACTGGGTTTGGTCTATTTGGAATGTCTTTCATGGAGGAAACCAAGACAGAGCCAGAAACAATTGGGAAGGGTAATAAAGGAGCAAAGGATCACGTTATTGAGGCAATGGAAAATGTACCTTCTGAGACTCTTTCTACCTCATTAGATAAGGTGGAACTCAAAATAGAGGCATGCCAAGATGATAAAAATTCAACCTTGGACATTAATAAAGATACACAGCTGGAGGTGACCAAATTAGCCACAATGCAACATCACATTTCTGATGATGAACATGCATCAGTGGTGGTTGAAGCTTCCCTCACAGACACACCAAATGTGACTGGAAATCTACTAGTGAAAGAGACACTACAAGCTGTAAAACTAGGAAGGGAGGAACAGTCAGACATTCAAACTGAAATGAAAGATACAACGGATTCTGTGAAAGAAGTTGCTGTATCAGAGACGGATACTTTTGAACTCAAAAGCACAGGTGACATATCTGCCAGTCCTTCAGAGAAACCTGATGATATGCAAATAAAAAGTGTTGTGAATTATACTGACAATACAAGCTCAGATATGGTTGGAGTAGAACATTGTACAACTGTTGTTGCAGGACAGACAACAATTCCAGAGGTAGAAAAACTAATGGGGGAGCCAGTGAAAGTTGCTGATGAAGAGCAAACAGCAGTTAAAGATGTGGAACAATTAAGTGAGGAGCCTTTGAAAGTAGATGATGAAGAACAAAAATCAGTCACAGATGTGGAACAATTAACTAAGGAATCTTTGAAAGTTGTTGGTGATAAACAAAGAGCTGTCACAAATTTGGAACAATTAACTAAGGAACCTGCGAAAGTTGTTGGTGATGAACAAACAGCTGTCACAGATGTAGAACAATTAACTAAGGAACCTTTGGAAGTTGTTGGTGATGGACAAACAGCTGTCACAGATGTAGAACAATTAACTAAGGAACCTTTGAAAGTTGTTGGTGATGAACAAACAGCTGTCACAGATGTAGAACAATTAACTAAGGAACCTTTGAAAGTTGTTGGTGATGAACAAACAGCTGTCACAGATGTAGAACAATTAACTAAGGAACCTTTGAAAGTTGTTGGTGATGAACACACAGCTGTCACAGATATGGAACCATTAACTAAGGAACGTTTGAAAGTTGTTGGTGATGAACAAACAGCTGTCACAAATGTGGAACAATTAACTAAGGAACCATTGCAAGTTATTGGTGATAAACAAGCAGCTGTTGCAGATGTGGAAAAAGGTACTGAAGAAGGAACTTCAGCCGATTTGGTAATAGCAGTTATAGAGAAACCAACTGCAGAATCTGTAATAGGTGTAGTTAAAACAGAGACCACCGTTTCAGAATCAGAAAAATCAATTGAAGAGGACAAGATAGTCACATCTGACGAGACTGGAAAGGAAGCAATTGAGGCTAAATCCGAGCTTGCAGAGGCTAGTAAAGAACCAGCACATGGATTAGAGAAACCAGTTGAAAGTAAGGATTCTGTTGCAGAGGTCCCAACATCTGATGATGAAATCACATCTCAAGCTGTGAGGCCTTTAGTAGGTCCTTCTTTGGGACCTGCTAGTCCTCCAACACAGCAACAGCCCATGCCAGGTATGGCCAGGCCACCTGGCCCACCAGGACAAAGAATGGGAGCACCAAGGATGGGAGGACCACGGATGGGGGACCCAAGGATGGGAGGGCCACGGATGGGGGGCCCAAGAATGGGGGACCTAAGGATGGGAGGGCCACGGATGGGGGGCCCAAGAATGGCTGGACCAAGACAGCCAGGACCACAAAAGCCTCCTGAACCAGCTCCATTTTCTGGCTTTATGTCCATGTTTTCTACCCCAAATGCCCCAAGTAAAGCACCAAATGTTGGTGGTTTTTTCTCAGGCTCACCTGGTTCACTTTTTGGATCATCACCTGCTCCTCGTCAGCCACAACAACAACAACAACAACAACAACCACCACCACAGAAAAGCTCATTTTTTGGTCTTCCAAGTAGCATTGCTACAGAATCCCTTACTGGTGACCTATTTGGTATATTTAAAGGTCCTGAAACAAAAAAATCCGAGGAACATCAACAGTCTGGCACAGACTCTGTACAAGAGGATACTTGTGCAACAGTAACAGTTGCTGAGAGAACTGACAAGACAGATACAGAGAGCACACCTTTATCTGTAGAAGGACATGTTAAAAACCCTGTGTCTGGCACAGAGTCTGGACAAGAGGATACTTGTGCAACAGTAACAGTTGCTGAGAGAACTGACAAGACGGATACAGAGAGCACACCTTTATCTGTAGAAGGACATGTTAAAAACCCTGAGGACTCTGAGGTCCCTGAAAAAGGCTTAGTAGAGGAGGCAGAACGAACAGACAAAACAGAAGCAGATGAAAGTTCTCTGACCGAGTCCACCATGAAAACAGAGACTTTCCCTGAGAAAGAAGCAGGGGATGATGAGCATGCTAAACAGTTAGAGGGCTCAGGATCTGCAGTGTCTGAAAAAGCTGCACCAGCCCCAGCTCCGGAAAACAAAAGCATGTTTGAAATACCCAGTCTGACTGCTCCTAAATTTGGCTTTATGTCTGTAGCTGCTGAAGGTACATCATCTTTTGGATCCCTTTTCTCAACCACTCCATCTCCAGCCACTGTTAAAAAGACACCACAGCCACAACAGGCAGATGGTGGTCTCTTTTCTGGTTTTAAAAGCCTTTCAGCTGGTATTTTCCAGGATGAAAAGCCAACTGGAAAGGAAGAATCATCATCTGCTTCATCTGTGTTTGGCATGAAACTTGGCTCAATGTTTGGGAACTCTGACCCACCGAAACCTGAATCCACCCCTCCGGTGGTAACGACCCAACCTCAGTCCGAACGTCCAAAACCTGCAGACGAATTTTGTGAGCCAGAGTCTGAGAAACTTTCCCTCGGCTCTGGAGGAACTGAGAGTGCAGATGCCAGTGATACAGAAGGACCAACAGAAACTTCAAAAACAGGAAGCTGTGATACCTTAGCACAGTTGCCACAGTCTGGCATTCCCTCTCTCTCAGTTTCTTTAGCAGAGGGTTTGGATGAACCCCAGTTAAAGGTAGCTACTAGTGAAATTGACACACCTGACATGCATGCAGATCTGGGCAAAGAGCAACCAAAGGACCTGTTGACAAAGGAGGCTGCCAAAAGGCTAGTATAATTTGAATGATAAATGACATTGTTCATTTATCATGCACAGCACAGCACCTTTCATGCTTTTCTTTTCCCATTTAGAGTTGTATCTTGTCACATTTGATATCAGTAGCTCTGTGCCTTTTTCCCCTTTCCCATTCCTAAACCTACCTCCTATAGTCCTAAATGCACTCTTAGATTTAGACGTTTTCAACCAAACAACCAAACAAAATTCTTGTTAATAATATACAAGGTCCACCTTACAGCCATAAATACAAACCATTAATTAAAAGTCTGACATTGTACGTTTCATCATCAAAGCCATTCACTAGGAAAGAAAGTGATCACATTTGTTTGAAACACACTCACCATTATGTGTTAATGTACAGGAGCTATTTTGTACTTACAGCACCTCGGTAATGGCTTTCCTGACAGTGATGGAAGTGCAATGAACGAAAAAAACTATGGTCTTTATTTATTAGCGTTTGACTTGTGAGGCGGCGTATAAAGCCCCTCCTTTCTCTGTCCCCTGCAGTTATTCAGCCAATTTGTTTATATGAATTAAAACTCTGATAGATTTATGAGAGTAGGGCAGTGCACACCACAGAGGAAGACGGGACACTTGAATTAAAGGAAAAGTGAAAGTAATTTGGCCTCCATCCAAGACTAAGTTAATCATGCCAGTTAAAGCAAAGAGCCACTTTCCTTGCTTGCAGTCTCAATCATCCAGCAGCCACACACTACCCTTTTTTTCTCTTTCAGTCAGCCACTTACGATTAATAAATAGGCTAAATAATTATGAATTATTGCAGTTATCATTGAATGTTCTATACATTAATAGATCCTGCAGTAGAAGTAGGTTCCTTAAAAAGGTTTTTCTCTATTCTGCTTTTAGCCAGAACCTTCACTGTAAGCGATGATAGCCGTTCTCATTATCAAAATGCCGTTTCCACCCTTAACGTGCAGTATGAACTCCTATCTTCCATAAGGATGGAGACGTCCCATTGCTGATTGCAGCCCCTTCTTGACATGATTGTCATAGAAGTCTGCAATCAGCCTCAGTCATTCAGCTTACCCGACTAAACCCTGCTAGTTTCCCTTGTTTTGTGTCACCGTCTTCCCTGGATCTGATGATGAGCTTTTTTTTTACCCTCAGTTTTACACCTTAATACTTCCTTTAACAAATGAATCAAATTGTTTTATTTTGAAATCACTTTGATATTCAAAATGGAAACTTATTTTTAAAATTAATGTGAAGAAAATGTATTTTCTTCTACAATAACTTCCCCATTATCTATGTTTTGGAAAAACAAAGTCATTTTAAGCTGTAATTTCCTAAATAGTGAATTTTGGAATAAAACCTTTTGATTATGCAGTACTGGTAACTACACGTTGCTTTCACAACTCACAATAATATTCTAAAAGATAATCTCATTCTCCTGCAGTCCACCGGACAGCAGTCGCTTTGATTCATCGGGCAACCTCAGCCCGGCCAGCTCCCAGCTCAGCTCTGAGGCGGAGGAGCGGCGAGATCCAGAGACCCGCCACGCCAGCGCCCTGCGTCGCCCTCTCAAAAGCCAGAAGTCAACCTGGGACGAAGAAGAGGAGGAGGTTGAGAAAGAACTGAATCCACTACCGGAGCCTGGTTCAAACAAAGATTTTAAAGACTCTTCGGTCATCTTGCCCAAACCAATTTTGGACAACTGTGATAACAAGACTCAGACCAAAATCAGGTACGTACAAAATGTAGACGTCTATGTTTGCATTATTACATAATCTATAGTGTCAGCCGGTGGGAAGTCAGTGAGGGAGTATATACTTGTTGGTTAATTTTGGTCTTGAAGCAACAGTTGAATGCTCCTTGGAATTTGTTTTAGTAAAATAGTGAACCTATCCTTCGACTATAAGATTCAGGGACTGATACAATTTGGATATTGAGTCATGCCCGCCATCTTTTCCCTTTGAACTTGCTCATCTTCTTTTGATTGATCTTTTCAGTTTCTTCGAGGATGGCCCTCCACCATGCTCTCCATCCAAAGTTCGCTGGTTGAAAGCATACAACAGAGTGAGAGTGCAGCTCCTTGAGGTAGGAAGACTACTCTCTGTGCACTCTCTGCACTGCTGCTCTTTATACTACTCTCTCTTTGTCTGTTTCCCTTTCTCACACACACACACACACACACACACTTGTATCCCGCACTAGGAAATTCAATCAAATCAGCAAAATGTCATATATATACATATACTGCTTTCTCTCTCTCTCTCTCTCTCTCTCTCGCGATGATTCCTTCTCTTCCTCATTTCCCCTTTGGGTTGGTTGAGTTTCCAGTCATGCTACAGCAATTTGCACCAATTTTGTGTTCCTTAAGGATTTCCACTTTGATCTGGTAAACCCTTTTTTATCCTGGGTTTTCTTCAGATCTGGCTTTCACTCTGCTGTTACAGAAAGTTGTTAAGTTCCTACACATGGTACTGTGAGTTAAAACAAATTATCAGATTAGAGTACCAAACACCTGTGGGTGGTTTACAGTTGACCGGGGTGAAGTGTCATTTTGTATACATCATTCTATGAATGTATTACTTAAACCTTGTGTATGGATCATCATAATACATTTTAATATAGAAAACTTAACTCTGGCTTTACTCACCTTACCTCAGGCTATTCATTTCTAACAGACCCTAGAGGTGTAATTTGAGTTTCAGTTATGGTTGTGTGAACATATGATAAATACCCCCCGGAAGGACCTTTTTAAAAATATCTTGAAATCGTGACTCCAGCAAAAAGACAAAAACGTGGTGACAAGCAACTTGAAAATGACACTGACTTTAAAACAAAGGTTGTAAAGAAGTGACTGAATAGTATTTAAGGTGAATACTGTTGTTATTTGTTGGTGTTTATTATGTGATGTATAGTTTGTGTACTGGAAATGCAGAGTTTGTTTACATTTTTATATGCAATCAAATTGTTCCACAGATCCTATTATACAAATATAGCAGAAATGTGGTATTCTAAAGTTTTTTGATTTTGTTGTGCTTGTTGGTCTTGTTCCCTCATTTCTTGTCATCTCTCAACTTGCAACTCTGCTGAAGGCATGAAAAGCAGCAAAATACTTAAAAACTGTGAAGAAACTTGAAGTGCTTTGTTGTTTTTTAATGGTTGTAGGATTAAACAGGGATTATGGTATTTTTTCACACCACAAATTAAGTTGTTATTCATTTGTTGCATCTCCTGCACATGATGTGATTGTGTTGTCATTGTGTTGAGCTGTTTTTAGTACTAGGTATTTCTTTAGTACTCGTAAGGACATTGTGTTGAGGTATTTCTTTAGTACTCGTGAGGACATTGTGTTGAGGTATTTCTTTAGTACTCGTAAGGACATTGTGTTGAGGTATTTCTTTAGTACTCGTGAGGACATTGTGTTGAGGTATTTCTTTAGTACTCGTGAGGACATTGTGTTGAGGTATTTCTTTAGTACTCGTGAGGACATTGTGTTGAGGTATTTCTTTAGTACTCGTAAGGACATTGTGTTGAGGTATTTCTTTAGTACTTGTGAGGACATTGTGTTGAGGTATTTCTTTAGTACTCGTAAGGACATTGTGTTGAGGTATTTCTTTAGTACTTGTGAGGACATTGTGTTGAGGTATTTCTTTAGTACTCGTGAGGACATTGTGTTGAGGTATTTTTAGTACTTGTGAGGACATTGTGTTGAGGTATTTCTTTAGTACTCGTGAGGACATTGTGTTAAGGTATTTCTTTAGTACTCGTGAGGACATTGTGTTGAGGTGTTTTTAGTACTCGTGAGGACATTGTGTTGAGGTATTTCTTTAGTACTCGTGAGGACATTGTGTTGAGGTATTTCTTTAGTACTTGTGAGGACATTGTGTTGAGGTATTTCTTTAGTACTCGTAAGGACATTGTGTTGAGGTATTTCTTTAGTACTTGTGAGGACATTGTGTTGAGGTATTTCTTTAGTACTCGTAAGGACATTGTGTTGAGGTATTTCTTTAGTACTTGTGAGGACATTGTGTTGAGGTATTTCTTTAGTACTTGTGAGGACATTGTGTTGAGGTATTTTTAGTACTTGTGAGGACATTGTGTTGAGGTATTTCTTTAGTACTCGTGAGGACATTGTGTTGAGGTGTTTTTAGTACTCGTGAGGACATTGTGTTGAGGTATTTCTTTAGTACTCGTGAGGACATTGTGTTAAGGTATTTCTTTAGTACTCGTGAGGACATTGTGTTGAGGTGTTTTTAGTATTTGTGAGGACATTGCGTTGAGGTATTTCTTTAGTACTTGTGAGGACATTGTGTTGAGGTGTTTCTTTAGTACTCGTGAGGACATTGTGTTGAGGTGTTTCTTTAGTACTCGTGAGGACATTGTGTTGAGGTGTTTTTAGTACTTGTGAGGACATTGTGTTGAGGTATTTCTTTAGTACTTGTGAGGACATTGTGTTGAGGTGTTTCTTTAGTACTCGTGAGGACATTGTGTTGAGGTGTTTCTTTAGTACTCGTGAGGACATTGTGTTGAGGTGTTTTTAGTACTTGTGAGGACATTGTGTTGAGGTATTTCTTTAGTACTCGTGAGGACATTGTGTTAAGGTATTTCTTTAGTACTCGTGAGGACATTGTGTTGAGGTATTTTTAGTATTTGTGAGGACATTGTGTTAAGGACTCACCTGGTCGTAAAAAAATGGATTTTGTGTTGACCAAATAGCAGATGAGTTGTCACAATGTGATTAATATACATATACTCACACACACCACTGTCCATCCGGGGAGAGGGATCCTCCTCTGTTGCTCTCCTGAAGGTTTCTTCCCTTTTTTCCCTGTCAAAGGTTATTTTTGGGGAGTTTTTCCTGATCCGATGTGAGGTCCTGGGACAGGGATGTCGTATGTGTACAGATTGTAAAGCCCTCTGAGGCAAATTTGTAATTTGTGATATTGGGGTATACAAAATAAACTGAATTGAATTGAATTTAGGCGAGGCATTGATAACATGCCAGTTCAGTTTTTATTTTGTTTATTTGTTTCCCTTCTTGCCACTCCTTTCGGGACTTTTTGGTGTGATTAGTGCAATCTATTTCTCTCGAATTACCTTTTTCCACACTTTAAATATTCACTCCCATGTCCATTTTTAGTTAACATTGTGTTAAAATGAGCTTTTAGACTTCTCATTTGTTTCTCAGGGATTAGAATTAAAGAAATTAAGCACTGAGAGGAATCAAATCTCAAGAGATTTCCGACTAGAAAACATGGACTGACAAATAACAAAAGCTAGTCCTGCTACCATTGAATAGGGGGACAAGTGGGTCCAAGGACCTCTGTTGACACGCATCCGCATTACTTTAGTGTCCTTGAGCAAGACACAGAATCCCTGTTGGTCAGTGGCTCACCCTGTAATCTGACCTACATGACAAAGAGCAGAGAGCAACAAAAATTTCCCCAGGGAGATCAATAAAGTATTACATTATTTATGACTTTGCTCCCAAGGAAAATGATCTGATTGCTTAAATAATAAACCTGATGGACTGTCGGTCATGAATCCCATCCCTCTTCTCAAGATGCGAATATCAGGCCACCCCAGGCAAGTGAGATAGTATTAGATGTTTTCAAGGTGATGGGGTCAAGAACGCTGAAAAGACTGTGGCATTCACCAATAGAGCAGGCCGGAATGGTCTCAGGACAGACGCTATTGAGTTTCATTATAGGACGTGTAGGACAGTCAGGGTACGGCTGTTGCTGCTGCATCAATTTTGACTCTTGTCTCTCCATCTCTCAATTTGGAGTTGCTAGTACATCATCCAATATGTTTTTATTTAGCTGACTTAAATGTCATCGTATATACCGGAAAGCGCTCAAAACATTGTGTTCTCTTCAATTTCAATTCTCCAAGCTCAGAATCAGACAGCCTTTTCTGTTACGCTAGAACATTACATTACATTTAGCTGACGCTTTTTTTCAAAGCGACTTACAATCATCTTACATTCATACACCATATAGACAGAGCTACAGCGAGCAATTCAGGGTTGATTGTCTTGCTCAAGGACATATCGACTAGGGCGGGGATTGAACCGCCAAGCCCCTGATTGAAAGACGGACCTGCTAACCACTAACCCACAGTCGCACAATACATCTCATAAATATCCCAACATCAGCTCTTATTAAGCAGCAATTCACTAAAATCAGCTGATTATTGAATCAAAGAGGTTTTGTAATTATACCCCACAGTGTTGTATTTTAAACTGTAATGTGTAGGTTTGATTCATTAACTGTTTTAATTACATACACATCTGAAACTGGGACAGTATTGGAGAAGGCAATCTTGCAACAGCCAATATTTTAGGGGTTACGATGCGGCCAGCGGGTATCTGGGCTCTTCACACTCCAGGTAGCCGATTTACAAGCTAGTTTTAAGCTAATAAAAAGCGTCATCTAAAGGTAGCCGATGGGTTCTGAGATTTCACTTCAGCCAAAACTCTTTTGCTCTCCACATGGACCTGCACTCAACCAAGGCTAGCTCGTGACTGGTCAATACTACTGATATAAAAAAAACATCTGATGCCAAAAAGTTGCCAAAATCGTGTCCAGTTGCATACAATGTGAGTTATTATTTTGGAAGTGGAAGCTGGATTAACGCTCATTAATTTAATTTTGATTATCCAATTTGACAGTATTTGCTAATGTTCCACTGTTGCTATTAGCTAACATCTCTCAGCAGCAGTATTTAAACAAACTGTGTCAAGAAAAAACAACTTGATTAAGGGAATATGAAAATGGTGGTAACATTGGGATGACGTTGATTCTAAAATATTCCGAAATTGTAATTATTGCTGCTTAGTAGGGTTGTTCTCTACCAACAGAACAAAGAGACTTTATGAGAAAGCCACCACCTCCGTACGGGTGACGATGCCTCGTTGCCACCGCTGAGGGCCACTTCAGCTCAGATCTGAGAGAATAATTAATTCATGCAGTCCAGAGCTCCACATCAACAATAGATCATTTCTTTAAATGCCACATTTGATCTCGCTCAAAACGCAGAGAGGAAGGCACAGCAGATCAATCAGCTTTCACGACCAATTGCACAAGCATTCTGCCGCTCGATGGTCATTAGGCTACGGTCTCAGGAGTGCTGTGTGTGTGTGTGTGTGTGTGTGTGTGTGTGTGTGATCGTACACTTCCCTTTTTCAGTTTGGTGATGAAGCGTATCTTGAATTTTTTCTTTCTTTCTTTTTTCATTTTGCAGTAGAGTTACATGGAAATCCTCAGTCTGACCTTTGCAATTCTTGTAATGTTGTTCTCATTGTCACTTTTGAATGCCACTAATTTAAAGGGGCTCTGGATAGATGACTTTTAATAAACAAGTTTGCTGCCTTTTTCACATTTATCACCATCCATCCATTCTTCGATCTATCTACGAGTAACTTATCCTGTTCAGTGTCACGGCCTCTGGTCCTTATTTAGCTGCACTCAATGCATACCATACTTTTTAGTTTAAGGTAAAAAGAAAATGTGATTTAAACCCCAAAGAATTCCTCTTACATATGGACATACAATCCCTTTATATGCATGTAGTTCTACAAAGAATTACATATCTATTTATTTGCTGAAATCTGACTTTGCACTTCTGCAACAGGGCTAAAAATGTTATTCCAAACTGATGGGCGAAATTCAGCTTTAGGAATAATGAGTGTGCCTCGCCTCCATTTGTAGGCATCCGTCATTACAAGGCTGTGTATTGAGGCAAATTTGTAATTTGTGATTTTGGGCTATACAAAATAAACTGAATTGAATTGAATTATTGTGGCGAGAACTATTTCAAAAATGACATACAGAAAATAACTGACAGTGTTATTGAAGTCTGGGAGGCGGAGGGTGGATCCAGGTTTGCCTCTGGTCAACAGTTATCCCCTCATGTAGACAAAAATAGCGTTTGTCTCTGTCGAAAAAGTATTGTACCATGGCAACCATGTCACATTTCTATGGAAACACAACCTTACATTAGTGTAGGACTTGGGGGCGTCATCGCTGCAGCTGGTGGCAGATGTGTGTGCTCACACTGAAATAGCACATTCTGAAGCCCCCTGTCATATTACTACTTATTATGTCGGAGCTTTTTGCTATCGACTTTACGGACAACACTGGAGATCAAAGTGTCGAGTAATATTGTCTTCAAATGTAAACGCTGTCACTGGATATTTTGTCGATGCCTCTTTGTTGGCAGTATATCGCATACATGTCCAGATGGATTTGGACTGTTGAATAGAAAGGATAATTAGATTTTCAGATTTCAGATTTGGTTTGACAATCTGGGAATGACCATTAGTGCATTAGAGTTGTTATCATGCAGCACACAGTGCTCAACCCTCTCAACCCCAAAACCCAAGAGCAAATTAAAAAGCATGTTGTTTTTAAACAATTGCCAAGACTACTTGCCAGAAACTGTAAAAAAATAAAAAATAAAAAAGAATTGTTGTCAGATTTTCACGTTTTCGACGGTCCTTAAACACATCATGTGCAACTAATGCTTGCATCAGAAAAAGCAACCGAATGTCTCATTTAAAATATTGTCCCGAATAAACTAAGGCTGTAAGTAGAGGTTGCAAACAACAATGTTGGATCTATTGATTCCAACGTGCGTTTCTTTTATTTTTGGGGGATTTATGGCATGGTGACTGTTATACTGCACAAAAGACATATTTGAGTTCTCTCTCGTTTCAGCCATGATGGTGCTGTTTCCATAGAGATGCAGTATTTTTATATATATATATATATATGTCAGTGAAAAACGAGGCCACAGACAGTTCAATGTGACAGGAGCAAAAAAAACACCCCAAAACTGCTCGGTACTAATTGTATTTTCTGACAAAACAAACCTGCTGGAAGACTATTCCTGACCTCTTACAGATGTTGCAATCTTTGCACGTTGGATAATGTTTCAGTGTTGACAAAGATTTGGGTCGTAAGTGTTGTAGTAAAAGATGAAGGGTGACCCAAATGTCTCAATCCACACACTCGAAAGGAAAATAAGATCTATAGAGTAATGTTCCAAAAAACGAGATATACATATATTTAAATAAAATGACCAGTGCAGCTTTTCTAAATGCTCTTCTGTAAAGATGTGATGTTTGTCTAGTAACAGAATTAGTTTCGCGGAAACTTGAGCGTTCTGATGTCGCTGTGCAGTACGCCATACAATACAATACATACGCTCAGAATACATAGACGCAGCCTTTCATTAAAATGACACTCCAGACAACTGATTGTCCAGAGAAACGGAGACGCAAACAAGAACGTGTTTGATTTACGCCTGCAGTTTCATTTCCGTACAGAAATAGCCCATTGGTCTGAAAAAGGTCCTCGTGTTTTGGACAGAACTGGAGCGATTTTTAAGCGTTAGCTGAGATAACGAAGGCAACAAAGAGATATTACACATGACCCGAACAGGCAGGGCAGTGTCTCATCTTCTCCTCATTAAACCTGCAGTTACCAGCCGTTACTGAAATATGCAAGCGTTGTGGTAAATAAATGAACGTTACCTTCTCATCTCACACGGGGTAACGTAGAGCGGTCTCCTGGGTCAAAGGTCGCTGTTTGTAGGACCCCTCTCACCCACCCTGTGCGTGTGCTTTTGCTGCCTTTTTATTCTTCCTCGTTCGTGATTGCGTGGATAACACACACATAATCATGGAGTGGGATGTCTACGAATCCCAGGCCCATTATTCTTTTTAGTTTAGGTGAGGTAAAAGTCTGGCGTTATAGTGATTGTTAGAGGGAGCAGGAAAAGAAAGGAGGCGTCAAAATACAAGATGTGTGGGTTTGCACGATGCAGGTTGTGTCTGTGCTTTTCTTTTGTGTCGCCCGTTCGTTCTTTCTGCCGCGGCTGCATTCTCAGAAAGTTATTCTCCACCTGAAATCTGTCTCTCAGTCAACCTGGAGAGAGTTTGTAGCCGTTGCGGCGGCTTCAATTCACGCCATTTACAAAAGATCCAGCGTGTCAAACACGCCTCTGCCACCCATGCACAGTAAGTTTAAAACACTCAAAAGGTTGCCAACTGAACTGTAATACATAAAGAGGATCATAAAATATCCCTGTATGCTGATGATGTATTATTATATCTGACGCAACCTGCATCAACAATACCACATCTAAAGGAACTCATCTCACAGTATGGATACTACTCTGGATATAAGGTAAATGTGGAAAAAACAGAGGCTATGGATATCAATGGAAACATCTCAAGAAATGTAAAACTCCAAAGTGGATTTAAATGGCCAAATGACGGTATAAAGTACCTTGGTATATACATCCCCTCATCGCTACAGAAGTTATATGAGGCCAATTATAGTAGAATGATTCGGTGCATTGACAGTGACCTGGAACGATGGTCTACGCTCCCTTTGTCCCTGCTTGGTCGTGTTGAAAGTATTCGCATGAATGTCCTGCCCAGACTTCTCTACTTATTTCAGATGCTACCTATAGAAATTCCAAAATCTAGTTTTGATAACCTGGATAAAATCATTTCTAAATTTATCTGGCAAAAAAAGCGTCCTAGAATTAGACTTAAAACATTACAGCTCTCTAAACTAAATGGAGGCCTTAAACTACCAAACTTAAAATATTACTTCTGGGCTGCACAAATGAAACCTCTGATAGTGTGGATTCAGAATGGCACATACACTCGCTGGCTTAATATTGAGAAAAACATATGCCCAGAGCCCTTACAAGTCTTGCCTTTTTCAGATGCGCCCGTAAAAGAAGTGGCAGAGTGGACTAAGATTACTCTTAAAATCTGGAACAAAATACAGACAGCTTTTGGGCTTCCAAAATGTATTTCATTACTAACGAGCATCGGATCTATGAAGACCTTCACACCCAACAATCTGGATACGGGCTTTAGAAAGTGGTCAGACATGGGACTGGCTCACCTGCACCAGTTATTTAATGAGGATAACCTCAAGACATTCGAGCAGCTGAAAAAAGATTTTGATCTTCCCAAAACCGATTTCTACAGGTACCTACAATTAAGAACTTTTCTAACAACACACAAAGAGTGGGGAAAGCTTGTGAAACGTACACCCCTAGAAAGGTTTTTAATCGAGATACAGATGGGGAATGAAGATAAGAAAACAATAAGTAAATTATATAGCATATTTCTATCTATGAATCTACATAATTCCCAACAGATAAAGCAGAGATGGGAAGCGGAAATGAACACGATCATTCCACAGAATAACTGGGAGGAAATGTGCACAGAGGCACGCCTAGTTACAAACTCAAACACCTGGAGAGAATTTAAATGGAAAATAATCACCAGATTCTTCAGAACACCAGAAATAGTAGCTAAGATGGGCCCAACACATTCCAACTTGTGTTGGCGGAACTGTGGAAGCGCTGCCAATCATACACATATATTCTGGCTATGCCCTAAATTAAATACATACTGGAGAGAAGTCTTTGATGCCCTCAAAGAAATCTTCCAACAGGACATCCAACAAGACCCTACAGTAGCACTATTGGGAGCGATACCTGAAGGCCTGGATGGGAGGGCCAAAAAATACCTCCTAAACATATTACTCACAGCAGCATTGAAGGGTATAACCATCAGATGGTTAAAACCGGATCCCCCAACATACGACTTATGGATCCAAAAAGTATGGGACATCTATCAAATGGAGCGAATCACATATTCATTAAGGCTCCAGAAGCCTATCTTTACCAAACGATGGGGTCCTGTCGCAGCATTGTTACTACAATGATTGTTATTACTGAATGTTGCTCGGCCCTCTGGTTGAACTGCTCTTGTTAGCTGTCTCTGGGCACACACACATCATACACAATCCTCTATGAAAAGCATATATAGCACATACACTCAGGAGTGGACAATCATTATTCAAATTAATTATTTTATTTCATTTGTATCATTTGTATTTAATTTCTATTTTATGCAATCTTTTCATTATCCTCATTTCTCCTCTTCTTTTCATTCTTGGAATGATCACCTTTGATGTTTGTTGTTCTTTGTCTTGTACACTGTACCTGAATATCATGTGAACCAAGACATACAACTGAAAAATTGACAGGAACGACTGTATGAAAATACATATTGTTTGTTGTTGAAAACTAAATAAAAAAAGTGAGTTCAAAAAAAAAAAGGTTGCCAACTGTTTGGTTGAAGACCTGACGTCTGGAGGAGCTTTGAGCAGAGCGGTGGACATCGGAGTTGTGAATTGTGTGGTTTGAGATGTTTCTGTGGCCATTTTCGAAAAGGTTTTAGCTAGATTTGAGTGTCTTGAAGTGTCTTTTACTTGAACAGTAGAGCGCAGGTAGAAAACCACAACTTGTCATCTCAATAAACAAAACGACGTACGTGTTTTAAGCGTTACTTAACGAGTTGATGTCGAAAAAGATCTGTTTTCTGCAGATAGAAGAAACGCCATTCAGTGTTGTCACTCAACCTTTCTGAGAGCACTTCAAAGCATTTATCCGTCCATTAGTGTGCCTCGATTGAAACCTTTGAGAAAATCTCTCGTCTGTGTGTTTGTGTCGCCGAGCGATCACACGTCAGCCCTGAGAAGAGAAGGGACTTTCACCGCCTTCTCAAGAGGGGAAACGCTGCCATGAACTGTAGATGAACTCCTCTTGGAGCCTGTACAATGGGCTTAGGCTGGATGAGAGTGTGTAGCTGGTTTGACCACTGGGTCTCAGAGCCACCGACGACAATAACCAGGGGGCATGATGGGAAACGGCCAGTTTTGACGACGAACGTCACGATTCATGTGTAACTGTTAGTACTTAACACAAGAGTGTTGGCTGTTTGGTCACATGTCGTGCAATGAGTGAAGGTTTTATCTGGAAAACGTGAAAGAAATGAGAGATAAACTATTCATGATCGCGACTTTCCAATATACTAGAAATACTAGAAATTAAAGATACATTCTCACAGTGCGGTAGTTGGAGAGGTTACATTGGGCTTCCCATTGAAACCATAACTTTGCTCTTCGGTCTCAATGGTTTTGGAAGGCACTGATTTACAAGGTTGTCCTGCTGAAGGTCGTTCAGACCAGAAAGCGCTCAGCGTGTTGTTATTTAGGAAGACGGCGACGACAAACAACCTACTTTGTTGTTGAGCACACTGTCTGCAATTCATCTCTTGTCCTTGGTAATACACACACACACACACGCGACCAAAGGACGGCTGCGAGAGATGAGATTGCAGGCGGACATCAAAACGAGCATCAGAGGGCGGGGAGGGGCAGTCAGAGAGGATTGTGGGGAGGAAGATGAAGAAGACGAGTAGAAAGGAGAAGCATGAAGAGCAGGAGACGCTGTGACTCACAGGAGTCCACAACTCCTCGGGGGGGTTATCACAATACAAAAGTAGACTGAGAACCTGTCGAGTTAAAGTTTCCCCGCACACACACACACACACACACACACACACACACACACACACACACACACACACACACACATCAGCAACATCAAGGCTCATTATTAATGTGGGAAAAGAGGTTCTTATCATTACAAAGTAACTGTATCTTCATTGCCACGGTTCTCATATATTTTCTTACAAAAAGTTAATGAACTTTTTTTGTGCGTTGTTTTCCTACGACATTCAGCAACACGTGTCAATATTTAGTTAGTTTTTGGAAAAGATCGTAAAATACTTCGTTAGGTCTTAGAAAAGATCATGAACATTTTTTTTTTAGTTTTCGGAAAAGATCGTGAAATACTTAAGTTAGGTTTTAGAAAAGATCGTGAAATACTTAGTTAGGTTTTGGAAAAGATCATGAACATTTTTTTTTTAGTTTTCGGAAAAGACCGTGAAATACTTAAGTTAGGTTTCAGAAAAGATCATGAAAATATTTTTGTTAGTTTTCGGAAAAAATCGTGAAATACTTAAGTTAGGTTTCGGAAAAGATCGTGAAAATATTTTTGTTAGTTTTCGGAAATGATCGTGAAATATTTAGTTAGTTTTTGGAAAAGATCGTAAAATACTTAGTGAGGTTTCAGAAAAGATCATGAAAATATTTTGTTAGGTTTCGGAAAAGATCGTAAAATACTTAGTGAGGTTTCAGAAAAGATCATGAAAATATTTTGTTAGGTTTCGGAAAAGATCGTAAAATACTTTATGAAATATTTAGTTAGGTTTAGGCAACAAAGCTACTAGAAAGTAGGAAATAAACGGAAGTACGCAAGTTACGTGACATTAATCAACATTCAAAACTTCTCGTTTCACTCGTGGAACAAACAGGTTGTTGAACTCGTGGTCTCTCCTCGCTTGTGATTAAATAAATAAGATCCAAAATAATTGTGTTGGATTTCTTTTCGTAGGTATGTATCTCTGCGATAATGAATATTGACAACATCTTCAGATTAATTCCCCATGAGCATTGATTTCACAATATAATATCATGTATTTCATTATATTTCTTGCTTTTCCCTGATGAATAAGGAATAATTCACTGAATTTGTAGTTGGCTCAAAGGTCACTTGAATATGAGATTATTCTAAATATGTATTAATATTTTTGACGAGACAATCGAAACTGTAATAAAAAAACTCGAGCGTAAATGAAATTTGTACAAAAAACAACATTTTTATCATAACAAAACGCTAGTTTAACTAATCCTGTATTCCAGTGTACATATAGATTACAAAATAACATGTTTAAGTGATTTACGAACACTGAATAAATTAACTAAAAGGATCTAAAAACAGTAGATCTTGTAACCTGTTCAGGCTGTGAAAGACTATTTAGACGACATTGCGCAGGAGATAATATTTACACTAAAAATAAATAAACAGGGCAAATTAATTAATAAATTAAGTAAAAAAAACTGAAACTTTGAAGTTTTAACCTGTTATTTTTTTTCTTTTTCCTACCTAAGTTTCTGGCAGATTTGACCAACAATAACACAAACTCACACACGCCTCTTTGTCTCCCGTCTCCCTGTTTTTTCACAATTAAATCCTCAGTCGGCTCCACAAAGAGACACTTTGTTTGAAGAAGAAGAAGAAAAAAGATTGAGTAAACAACCTGGTTGGGATTATTAAAATATCGTTGTTTGCTTTAAAATATATATGTTTGTTATGGATGTGAGTTATAATAAATCGACGCCTCTTTGTTTTACACGGGGCACGAACAACGGTCTCCTGGGTGTGTGTGTGTGTGTGTGTGTGTGTGTGTGTGTGTGTGTGTGTGCGTGTGTGTGTGTGTGTGTGTGTGCGTGTGTGTGTGTGTGTTTCAGGAATGGCATGGTGCTCATTTATGCCCTGAAGGATGCCGGCGTTAAATCAGATGTTTGACTGTCAGCCCTGTGTTTACCTCAGGGACCAAAACCTGGCTTTAAATACACACACACACACACACACACACACACACACACACACACACACTCACACACGTACACACACACGTATTATACAATTTCTCCTCTCAGCTGGCTCATTCTCACTCTTAATAGAAACACGGGATGCAACCAGAAGAGTGGTGTATAATATCACTCGCAGCATCGTGTGAATCAGCTTTTTTGAAATCTTGATTTAGAGTCTTTTAGTGTGCGAGGCAGATATATTATATATTCTAAACTCAAACTAAGGAGGACAATTCTCTTATATGCACTCGTATTTCATACATCAATTCATTTTTTTTTTTTTTAAAGCTCCAGGGGAAGAAATTAATTCCCAGCAGGATGTTAGGTTTTATTATCAGCTTCTCTCCCATTATACAACATCATTTTAAAAAGCCATTTGTCTAATCAGTGTATGAAAGTGGTTATTACATTTTGCAGTTCGCAGATAGTGCAGCTGGTGGATGAAAGGCTGTTTTTATTTTTTATTTTTCAGTTTTTTTCGTGGGTGAAACGACTGTTGTGACGGAATGTTTTTTACAGCTTTTTGAAACGGAGGCTGGAGTTCTGATTCCTGCGGAAAGAAGCCGAGAAGGAAAGTCGTTTTCTGCTGGGAATGAACCTCGTTGGTCCTCTGACTCTGGTTGACCACCACGCATTGTACACCACGCATTGTACACCACGCATTGTACACCACGCATTGTACACCACGCATTGTACACCACGCATTGTACACCACGCTTTGTACACAACGCATTGTATACCACGCATTGAACATGACGCATTGTATACGACGCATTGTACACAACGCATTGTATATGACGCATTGCACACAATGCATTGTATACCACGCATTGTATATGACGCATTGTACACCACGCATTGTACGCATTGCACACGACACATTGTACACGATACATTGTACGCATTGTACACAACGCATTGAACGCATTGTACACTAACGCATTGTACATGACGCATTATACGCATTGTACATGATGCATTGTACATGATGCATTATACGCATTGTACACAACGCATTGTACACGATACATTGTATGCATTGTACACGCCGCATTGAACGCATTGTAGACTAACGCATTGTAGACTAATGCATTGTACATGATGCATTATACGCAGTGTACACAACGCATTGTACGCTTTGTACACAACGCATTGTACACGATGCATTGAACGCATTGTAGACTAACACATTGTACATGATGCATTATACACATTGTACATGATGCATTATACGCATTGTACACAACGCATTGTACACAACACATTGTACACGACGCATTGTACATGACGCATTGTACACAACGCATTGTACACTAACGCATTGTACATGACGCATTATACGCATTGTACATGATGCATTGTACATGATGCATTATACGCATTGTACACAACGCATTGTATGCATTGTACACGCCGCATTGAACGCATTGTAGACAAACGCATTGTAGACTAATGCATTGTACATGATGCATTATACGCAGTGTACACAACGCATTGTACGCTTTGTACACAACGCATTGTACACGATGCATGGAACGCATTGTAGACTAACGCATTGTACATGATGCATTATACACATTGTACATGATGCATTATACGCATTGTACACAACGCATTGTACACAACACATTGTACACGACGCATTGTACATGACGCATTGTACATGACGCATTGTACACAGCGCATTGTACGCATTGTACACAACGCATTGTACACAACGCATTGTACGCATTGTACACTTGTACGTGTTTAAAACTGCAATTGAGAAGGTCAACAAGGTAAAGGGATCAAGAGAAATCCGGTTGATGCAGCTAGATTTTTGATGTGCAAATGAAACTAACAGTTAATTAATAATCATTCAAAGCCTGCAGAGACGTGTGAAGAGGAAAAACACATGTTAAGGCAGGAAATGTTGAACTTTTATTACAGCCTTCATTTATCCTCATCGGGACCAGGATCCTTTAACGGATCCAGTTACAGCGGTTTCCATTTTCAAAATCACTTTTTAACTCACTTTAAATTATGCCAATATTGTTTAAAAAAACATTAAGTGGCAGTGGGGAGGAAATCAGATTAGTGAACAACTGAATGCACAGTGAGTGATCTGCATACCAACGTCCTCGCGGTAGCCTGGTTTCCTGTGTGCGCGTACACACAGTCTGTGTTAAAACTATAAGGACCTGTTCATAAAATGATGAAAATAAAATGATGAAAATAGATGAAAACTTCTCCTGAAAAAGAGTGAAGTGATGCTGCCATTTTCAGTTCTTTGCGAGTACTGAAAGAATCCCTGAACACATCACTAGATGCACGGGTACCACCTAAAGTGTTACTCTTGCAGTTTGTGCAGAATGCTGGAAGGAATGGGAACGCTTTTAGAAAACACAGACTTTCTCCTCCGCATGACAACTAACCGTCTGCACGCCGACAGCTTTTCGTCACGGCAACAGCCTTCGACAACAGCCTTCGACAACAACACACGGATTGACACAAATGCACAAAATCAGCGTTGAATTCGGACGCGTAGTGCTTTGTTTTACACAACAATGAGTGGGAAAGAACTTGATAAACGTCTTCGTAAACGTTGAAAACAAGAATAGTATTATTATGGTTGTTTTGTAAAAGTTGTGTAGTGAAAACTGGGACAGTGATGTTTTACAGATAAGATGTCGGGACTCAAACCCACGTTCACGCCCCAACGCGTCACATGCTGATAGGAGTCTATGCTTCATGTGTTAAAGCTGCATTCTCTCTACTGACCACCAGGGGGCGACTCCTCCGGTTGTATAGAAGTCTATGCTTCATGTGTTAAAGCTGCATTTTCTCTCCTGACCACCAGGGGGCGACTCCTCTGGTTGTATAGAAGTCTATGCATCATGTGTTAAAGCTGCATTCTCTCTCCTGACCACCAGGGGGCGACTCCTCTGGTTGTATAGAAGTCTATGCTTCATGTGTTAAAGCTGCATTCTCTCTCCTGATCACCAGGGATCGACTCCTCTGGTTGTATAGAAGTCTATGCTTCATGTGTTAAAGCTGCATTCTCTCTCCTGACCACCAGGGGGCGACTCCTCTGGTTGTATAGAAGTCTATGCTTCATGTGTTAAAGCTGCATTCTCTCTCCTGACCACCAGGGGGCGACTCCTCTGGTTGTATAGAAGTCTATATAAATGACTCTACTTCTCTTGATTTATTCCCTCAGTAAACATTGTAAACATTAGTTTTTGGTCTCAAACTCTAGTTTCAAGTCTTCTTCAATACAGCGTGATGTTCATTCACTAAATTATGGTCCATTTAGAGTCAAACAGACCATAAATCAGGGTACGCTTCAGGGCGTGGGCTACAAGGTGATTGACAGGTCCAGCACGTACAATAAAAGGCCTGTCAGTGAACGCACAGTACACGCCTCCTTAATGGAGGAATGAAAAGCTCATCTCCTCTTCCTCATTCTTAGTGACCACGATTTAAACGCCCACCCTTTGCAGAAGAGGTTTGGCTCGGTCACTTTGGAGCTAATTCGATCAGACTTTGCCCCGATTTCTAAGTGTGTATTACTCGTTTTTTTTGTAATCACTTATAACACGACAACCCTTCTTTTAAATGTCTACTATGAGTGGACCACACTAAATGTTAACATGAATCAGCTATGTACTTGGCAGCAGTATTATCTTCTATCATGCTCTCCCCATGTCTCATAACAGCAGCATCATATTGGTCGTTAGTACAATAATTAAAATACAGTAACGATTGTAATGCGTAGCCACCGGCCTGAGCTTTGATCCTCCTCTGCACTAATAGCTTTTTAATGAGCCGAAGTCAAATCCACATCCAGTTGCTCCACGGCTTTTTGTTTTGCCTGCATCTCAGGCAGAAAATAAAAGGGCACGTAGAAACTAGAATACATTATAATAATTTTGACATAAATTACATTGTTGGTTACAGATGAGCACTCGCAGGCATTTGAAGGATTCTGTAAGTGTGATTGTGCCAATACAAAGTATGTTTTGTAGATTATTTCTGATACATTCACATCAATATACCTTCACTTCAAATATTTATTGATGAAACATGATTATGCTTTTTTTTTTTGACATGCAGAGTATACAGTTTATTTTCTAGACAGCTGTTGGTTACTGATTACTTTTTCACAGTTTTGAAAACCTAAATTGATATACAATTTTAGATTTGTGTTTAAAGTCTGGGTAAAGAAATATATAAAATTATATATATTTATATATATATATATATAATTTTATTTTTAAAATATTTTTATTTATAAATAAAATTATATATATATATATATATATATATATATATATATATATAAAGATATATATAATTTTATTTATTTCTTTACCCAGACTTTAAACACAAATCAAACATTTTCAAAAGTGTAATTTAAATGTCTTTTTGGATTTGAACTGTTGTTGGAACAAACAAGCAATTAAAAGAATTATCCCTTTGTTCATTTTTTCCACTTTATTCTCACCTTTGATGGACTAAACGATAAGGTGATGAATTGAAAAAAAATAAATTGCTTTAATAATTGCATGCACACCTTGTATAGCAGGCAATTTAAAAAGGTGAAGAATATTAAGAACAGTTATTTAAAGCTGCAAAACCTGCAGAGCAAATTGTGAGGCTCTTAAAATAACTCGCGTATCGAGGGCGTGCGCTTACTGTACTGTAGCAGAGGAGCATATGTTTGGCTGTCGGAGTGTGTGTGAAAAGTGGAAATGTGTGAGAGAGAGAGAGAGAGAGAGAGAGAGAGCGCACAATACGTGGCGCGTCTGTCGGCTGTGCAACAAGCTGCGATCGGAGGAGCTCATTGGAAGAAGAAGAGGAGGAGGAGGAGGAGGAGGAGGGCAGAAGGAAAAGCCTGGATGGAGGAATAGAGATCAATCAGGAGATGTGAGGATGTGAAATAGAGAGAGGCGAGAAGAAAGAGGGATGGAGTGACGGAGAGAGAGAGAGAGGAGGAGACTGTGTGTACAGGCTAGACAGTTGGGAAGCGACTCAGTGAGAGCTGTGATGGAGACAGAGAGGAGTACAGGAAATACAGGGGAAAGTGATACGGAGTGCTTTGATTGACACCACGCTCTCCCTTTTTGATGCACTAATCTTCTATCTGTCTGTTACCGCGGAGCCGAGTGAATCCCACTTCAAGGGGGGTGTTGGGGGGGTTGATTCTAGTCCCCAAACTCATTACTTCAAAGCTTTTTTTATGCCTCTTTTTTTTATTTATTTTTTTACTTTTTTTGTCGTCGTCTTTAAAAAAAATGACGTAAAGAGGCGCAATCGAAGGGCTCTCCGGGTGGTGGTTGTAGTCGCTCCGTTGAAGGACGCCTGGATTGTGCCGTCCCCCAAAAAAAACAAAAAACTTGGCTCCGGGTTTCTCGTTCTCACGCTTTTCCTCCGCGAGGTAGGTTTCTGTTTTTTTTTCTTCAAAATCAAGAGAAGTGGTGGAGATATTCACTGAAAACGACAGATAAGATGATGCAAGTAAACGGTAAGAAAACATGAAGACGTTTGAGGAATCTCTCTCGGGGGGGGGGGGGGGGGCGGAGTTGATAAAGATGCTCTACTGTGCTTAGTAGCCCCCGTGGGATGTGAGAAGCCCATGAACCTCTTATCTTCGTGCCCCGTGTGATCTTAAGCGTTGGAGTGAGTGCTGTAAAAAAAAAAAGCAAACCCATTTCCTCTCCTTTCTCACATTGTCACGTTAGGAAGTCTATTTTTAAAAACCAAAAGCGACTGAAACAGCGTGCACTTTTTACCTCCAGCTATCCTTTTATTCAATGTGGCCGTGGGAGGTTATTTTGTGTGTGTGTGTGTGTGTGTGTGTGTGTGTGTGTGTGTGTGTGCTGCCTCTCGTTTCCCCCATCACCTGCCAATCGGGCTTGGCATTGAGCTCTGCAGACGATATTCAAGTGTTTCATCTCCTCCAGCTCTCCAGAACAGCTCACCGTGTGGGTACGTCACGTTGTGTGTGTGTGTGTGTGTGTGTGTGTGTGTGTGTGAGGGTGTCGAGGTCCTGCAGAACCAACAGTAACAATTGGTTCGTCGGCATCATCGTTTCATACCTTACTTCTCAACCTGCAGGTCGGGACCTTCTGTTGGCTTGTGAACAATGATGTGTGTTTTTTTTTCTACTTTAGAGGTGTTTAACCAGAATTGTTGAATGCATTTTTGTTTCTTCCATGCGAGATGCTCAGCAGCCTGCAGGGCGTCGTTCAGTCGTTACAAGTGAGCAAAAATAACCTGCAAAGGGAAGACCGGAGTGATGACGCGTCTGCATCTTCTTCTTGGTGTTTGTCGTAGTAACTGATGGTGGGAGCACTGGGAGCTGCGGTGTGGGAAATACCGGGTGGCAATTTCATGGATGTTAGCCAAGGCAACGAGGCTGTACTTTGCACACACATCACGATGGCTAATATTGTTCAAAATAAGGCCACTCGCACAACTACAGGCTGAACATGTTGGGCCAGTTACGGCAGAAACTGATCTCCCACACTCACTATATTTTATATATATATATATATATATATATATATATATATATATATTTAAATACATATATATATATATATATATATATATATATATATTATATATATATATATATATATGAATATTATATATTATATATATATATATATATGAATATTATATATTATATATATATATTAACTGATCTCCCACACTCACTATATTTTATATATATATATATATATTTAAATACATATATATATATATATATATATTATATATATATATGAATATTATATATTATATATATATATTAACTGATCTCCCACACTCACTATATTTTATATATATATATATATTTAAATACATATATATATTTAAATACATATATATATACATATTATATATATATATGAATGTTATATATTATATATATATATATTTTTAATACATATATATATTTTTATATATATATATTACATATATATATATATATTACATATATATAAATGTTATATATTATATATATATATTTTTTTTAATATATATATATATATATATATTTTACATATATATATATATATATATATATATTGTATATGTATGCATTCTGGGAGACACCCCATATTCCGCACACTGTGTTGAAGGGACACACAAACACAGGACGTTCATCCAGGAGACTACTGGGGTCAGCGTTGACATTTTGTCATTTCTTTAGCCACGTGGGTCGCCAGCGAGTCCATACAACACCAACCTTGATGTTTTCCTCTACCCTAACTAAGTGGGTCAAGATACACGTAAAGAGCATTGTCACTGAAGGTCTTCTTTTGGACCGTCGACCAAGAGTTGTGGTGCGAATTTAAATCGTTTCTTTCAAGAAGTCAGTGAAGGTTCGCACTTCAGCTTCCTTTTGTTCAGAGCAACGTGGGCTTCCAGTAATGTATTAAATGGCTGGCCGGCTTCTGAGGCACAAGTTTTAATAGTCAGATAAGTGAGCTCGTGACTGAAGGGGTTGAGTGTCCCAGCTGTGCCAGATGTGGGCAGACGGGCAGGTGAGTGAGATGATGCACCTTTAAAGGTTTGCTGGAGGAGGATTGGATCAGGAAGGACGCGGAGAACACACAGAAGAGGTGTAAACATGCTTCTTTGGTCCGTTGCCTGCAGATTCCAAAACTCAGGAGGTGATTTCACAATTTCATCATCATAGATTAGACCGCATACAGTTGACAAAGAGTATTAATCAACTTGCATTGGTCTTGATTCGGATGTTAATAATCTGTGATGTTGACATGCGGAGGACAGATAAATGGTCATTCATCATTTTGGTACCTGATATTGCTAATTAAAAAAATTTAATAAATACCATTCCGGTATATGGGCCCAACATATTTGTTGTTGTTTTATTGTGCAAAAGATACAACCTGAGCAAGAAATGTTACAGTTACAGAAAAATCTACTTGCATTTTATTATTTATTCCTAAAGTACTTGGTTAGGTTGAGGAGAAGATTGTGGTTTGGGTTAAAATTACCACAGAAGTGGCTTTCCTTAATTATGTAAGTTAAGGGACAAATAAGTAAAGAAGTGTCTTTCGACGTGCCCGTCCACTCTGACCTCTGAATGTTTGTCAAGTTGTATTGATCAATGAAATCTGTGAACCTAATTTTGATCAATAAAGCAAAATCAAGGTCAAGTGACATCACCAGATGCACGTTGGTTGTTTACAAGATGCTGATTCAGTTTAAGAAACCCATTTGTATCTCAAATGGTTATAAAAACAGATTCACAGTTAACATTTTGGCTTGTAGCAACATTTTGCATGATGATTTTAGCAATTAAACATTTGAATTAACTGAGCGTGAATAATTGTTATCAAATTGCCTGTCGTTGCTGATGAGGGCCTTTCCTGCTGTGCCGTCTCCGCACTACATTTCCCAGAATGCTCTTGTCCTTTTCTTTTCATTGTATGCTGATGAGTTTCTGGAGGCGAAGATCTTTCTCTCTCTCGTCTGTTCAAACCATCTCGTTTTGACATCTCTCGTATGCCAGGTGCTTTTTTCTGGGGGAGGTCATTTGAGACATCGGTGGAATCGTTATTGTGCTGTTATCAACCCGCGATGGAAGCTAGACTGACCTTATTTTATTTTAAGCCCATTAAATCGTCGGGTTGGAGACCAGATTGCAGAGATTCGTAAATTTCCTGCAAAGGTCCTCTGGGTCTTGACCTGTTTACATTCGCTCCTCTGACTGACGGACGATACCAATCATTCTACGGCTCGCACGCCGACGCCGACCTTCGCTAATTGTTTACGGACGAGCACGAGGTGACACCCGACCCGCCGAGAGACCACAACGATTCGGATCCCGTCAATCAAGCATCCGGAGCGTGAACGGCAGGTTGAAGGGTCGTGGGGCTGGATCGCCCCCATGCAGAGGCATTCATAGAGAGGACACGCTGACATTTACATGTGCAAATGAGTCAACGCTCGTTTAATTCAGCGTTGCGGTTTACGCCTTTGGCGGGTGTCGTTCGTGAACCTCTAAAGTTGTGGGAAACTTGGCAGTCAAGACAGCTTTGTAGAATTCTTCAGAGTTTTTATTTTACGAGCTCGATTTGAAGGTTTAACTGAGAATTCAGAGAAGAGATAAAGGTTTTTAGTTTGGATTTTGGTTCGGATAAGTCAGTAGAATATGGTTTAAACTATATATACTTAAAATGATATCCAAATTGGCGGTTTTGCACGCTGTGTTTGTTTTAGATTTTCTGAGCCTGTGTTGGTAAATATGTTTAGTTCCTGACTGTTTTTTCAATGACTACACTTGGATTCTTGCGTTTGAGAGCCTTCAGTTGGATTTATTTTGTATTTTAATAGATAGATAGATGAATGGATAGATAGATAGATATATGGATGGATGGATATATATATATATATATATATATATATATATATATATATATATAGATAGATAGATAGATGAATATATATATATAGATAGATGAATAGATAGGTAGATAGATAAATTAATAGATAAATAGGTAGGTAGATAGATAGATAGATAGCTAGATATGTAGGTAGGTAGGTAGATAGATAGGTAGGTAGGTAGGTAGGTAGGTAGATAGATAGGTAGGTAGATACATAGGTAGATAGGTAGGTAGGTAGGTAGGTAGATAGATAGATAGATAGATAGATAGATAGATAGATAGATAGATAGATAGATAGATAGATAGATAGATAGATAGGTAGGTAGGTAGATAGATAGGTAGGTAGGTAGGTAGGTAGGTAGATAGATAGATAGATAGATAGATAGGTAGGTAGGTAGGTAGATAGGTAGGTAGGTAGGTAGATAGATAGATAGGTAGGTAGGTAGATAGATAGATAGATAGATAGATAGATAGGTAGGTAGATAGATAGATAGATAGATACTTTAATGCACCATGTGTACAAGGAGTGCAAGACGAATGCTCCTGCTCTGCTGTTGAGAGAAGACGGGCTGTTAAGAAGATGTTGCTTTTAAGAAAATAGATAGATAGATGAATGGATAGATAGATAGATATATGGATGGATGGATATATATATATATATATATATATATATATAGATAGATAGATAGATGAATATATATATATAGATAGATGAATAGATAGGTAGATAGATAAATTAATAGATAAATAGGTAGGTAGATAGATAGATAGATAGCTAGATATGTAGGTAGGTAGGTAGATAGATAGGTAGGTAGGTAGGTAGGTAGGTAGATAGATAGGTAGGTAGATACATAGGTAGATAGGTAGGTAGGTAGGTAGGTAGATAGATAGATAGATAGATAGATAGATAGATAGATAGGTAGGTAGGTAGATAGATAGGTAGGTAGGTAGGTAGGTAGGTAGGTAGATAGATAGATAGATAGATAGGTAGGTAGGTAGGTAGATAGGTAGGTAGGTAGATAGATAGATAGATAGGTAGGTAGGTAGATAGATAGATAGATAGATAGATAGGTAGGTAGGTAGGTAGGTAGGTAGATAGATAGATAGATAGATAGGTAGGTAGGTAGATAGATAGATAGGTAGGTAGGTATATAGATAGATAGATAGATAGATAGGTAGGTAGATAGATAGGTAGGTAGGTAGATAGATAGATAGATAGGTAGGTAGGTAGGTAGATAGATAGGTAGGTAGGTAGATAGATAGATAGGTAGGTAGGTAGGTAGGTAGATAGATAGATAGATAGGTAGGTAGGTAGATAGATAGATAGATAGATAGGTAGGTAGATAGATAGATAGATAGATACTTTAATGCACCATGTGTACAAGGAGTGCAAGACGAATGCTCCTGCTCTGCTGTTGAGAGAAGACGGGCTGTTAAGAAGATGTTGCTTTTAAGAAAAACGGTAAACATGCTTTATTCTGAGAGGTTTAGTGTGGTTAAATGAAGGTGCATGTGAAGTGCTGAATGGTTCATAAGTATTCTAAATATCCACGTTTGAAGACGGGGCTAACCTCCTGTCGTCGTGGCCTTCTCCTGGCGTTCGCCCAGTGCCTCCCCAACGTTCTTCGAGATGCCTCCATGCGATAAATCGTACCAGTGAAGACACGTTTCGGACAGTCTCTTCTCAAAGGTGCACTCGCACAAAAGTCATTAAGTGTCAGACGTTGCGTAGCTTTGTTGGAGGCAGCCTCCCCAAATCTGTGACGTCTCAAACGGGGTGGGGGGGGGGGGGGGCTTCGTACTTTGACTCAGCGGCAGCTCAAACCATCAATTCATCACAGCCGGCTGATACGGAGAAGCTTTCTGTTCGGGAACAGAGGTCCTCTCTCTGGAATTAGCGGGGGGGGGACAACAATTGTTTGGCATCTCTTGAAATGGCTGAGAGAAAGCTAAACCAATTAGCCTCAGGAGGCATTTTGTCATGCGCGTCGGTCGGGTTACCGGTGGCAGGCGGCCAGCGCCGGCCTCGCTCCTGGAAACGGGGGGGGGGGGGGGCACAGGGGGTTGAGCAGACCCCGTCTCATTCGATTTGCCCAGGAAAGTGATTACCCTTCCCAACAACCTGCGCTCCCTCCCTTGTCAGTCGCTGTGTAACGGGGACACGCCCCCCCCCCCCCCCTCATCGGGGCGTCTCTCCCGGCTGCTTTTACAGCTTTACTTTTAGGGCCTTCAAGTGCAATCACTTTACCTCGTGTGGCAATCTGTTATTGCTGCAAACTGAATCTCCTCCTTCCTTCCTCGCCACCGGCGGGGGTGGCGGCCCGTGTCTGTGCGTGAGCATCAGAGTTATAATGGAAAGGAGGGTCTGCACATGATTTACTGAGTGTGTGTGTGTGTGTGTGTGTGTGTGTGTGTGTGTGTGTGTGTGTGTGTGCATGTGTGTGTGTACGGGCTTCGATGTGTGTTTGAAAAAATGACGGATTGGACGGAGGTGGAGTGGTGATGATAAATCAATTAAGAGTGCGCAGGAGATTTCTGCTAATGAATGCGACAGCAGGGCCAGTGTCCCACTCAGCTGTGACTCAGTCTTTTGTGTGTGTGTGTGTGTGTGTGTGTGTGTGTGTACTGGGTGCACTCGTGTGTGTTCTTACTGGATCCCACTCAGTGGGAGGAATGGTGCGTGTTCACTGGTTTTCAAAGTGAGCCGATACTTGAGCCGAGCGACAGCATTGGTAGCTGGTTAAAATACTTTAGTCCGAACCAAGACCAGAGACTGGACCAAGACTTTGAGGGGTTGAGACCGAGTCCAGACCAAGACCGAGTGCCACACACTGCGTGACGGACACATACGATGACACGTGGAACCGTCACACCATTGAGGCGCTCTCTCCAAAGATTCCTCCTCCATTCATCTCTTTTATTGGCGTGAAGGCTCGACAGCAGATGTGTAAAGAAAAAGCGATTCCGCATCAAATCACGAACAAATCCACTTGCGAAAAACACATTGTCTTATTTTACTCTATTACTCTTTCCACTTAATTACCCTTGTGTGTTGCTCTTCTATTTTGTGGCTCTTTCCAACAGCTGTTATCACTCTTTATCTTCTTCTTTTCCAACCGTCTCTCCGTCTCAGCCGGCTTGCCACTATTCTTCCAGCTGTCATTCTTTTCTTCAACCCCCCCCCCCCCCCCCCCCCCCCCCCATCGTAATAGTGGTATTTATTTTCTGTCAGGCACTCTTTGTCCCAAACAGAGTAGCGCACGCTCATTACGCACATTCGCTCTTTTCGAGGAGCTCGTAATCATTCGCTCGGCCGTAGTTATGTGTACTTTTCTCGGCTCCATTGTGTATTTTCTTTCTTTTTTTTTTTAAAGATTTTTTTTTCGTGATTCATATTGTGGAATTTCCAGAGCGGCTAGGAGGACGTTTTTAGACGTTTCTCAGATATCAAACATTAAAAGTTGTTTTGGATATTTATCTATCTTTTTAGTGTTTTTTTTTTTTCAGATATTTAAAAATATATATTTCTCCTCCTCCAGGAAACAGTCCATTATACTTCAAATGAAAGAACACTGTAAACCTTCTGCTTAGCATCTATAAGCAGTACCTCAATGTAATCCCAACACACTACAATGTAGTTTTTAGGCAGCTATAAAGACATTTTTAATTGTTGATTAATGTAATTATCTTAATGTAACTCCTCCTATGAATCCAATGCAACTGTTGTAATCACAGAGTGACAATTAACATTATTAATGAATAATTATTTTCTTACGTTACCATAATAGCTGATGCTAAAGACACTGTCAACACAGAATAAATGACCTCGGTCAACTAACTTATTGTGAAAAGCAACCTAATGACCACGAAGCAAACATCTCAATCAGAACTCGATCAAAGTCGAAGCGACGGCCGCGGCGCCCTCGTAAAAAAAAAAAAAGCCTTGAGTTTTACTTTAATCGATTTTAAATACGCACCCATCTGTGTTTTATTACCTACGCCCACCGTTCACGTGAGTTGCTACGAGCAACCACGGACGCACTCGGGCGTAAAGTCCGCTAGATGGAGGAAAACAGGGAAAGCGGTCGCCTGATTCATCAATATGAGTGATGAATTATGAAGGTTTGGTGTTATCTATCAAAACCTCATCTTCCTTCTCCATGACAACCGAGCTAAAACGTTGGAGGTCATGAGCTGTGGCTGACCCCCCCCCCCCCGGAAGAAATCCGATACGGGAGCCTTTTTGTTCTCATACCTCTGTTTTCAAGGTCAAGAGTGAACCTTCAAACTTAATAAATGCGTTTTGAACATTTGTGAATGAGTAGTATACATGTGTATACACCTGCATACTAATAGTTTAATGGAGAGTAAAATGTACTATGAGGAGTGGATTTTCTTTAATGCTTTGAAGGTTGGATGTAGACCTTCGTATCCATCCCGCATTACTACCTTCTTCTACGTCGTAGAAAAAAAGCCACCGGAGCTCTCCGTCTCACCGTTAAGTGGAGGTTGGTTATTAAACTGGACACGAAGGTATTCTACTTCACGTTGGCTCCCGATGCTGCTCTTTTGATTGATAGTCCGAATGGGATATTGGCAGAAAAGGCATTGTCTGGTTACAGGAGAGCATTTTAGAGACGCCGATCGATACGTTTTACGCAGCCTTTTGAAAAGGAGACCGGTCAAGACGAAAGTCGTTTACTCATAAAAAGGCTTCGACGAGACGGGTGAGCTCGGTCCGGTTCCCGGCAGAGCGCCGCCAGGGCCTGTTATTCAGGATGTGAATTCGCTGTAACACTCGCGCAGGTTGAGATGTACAAAAGCAGCAGTTCGCTGGACACCGACACGCTGACAATGTACAATCAATACGGTATCCTGGTGAATGAAAGGATGACATCACTCTGAACACAATGCCACTTGTAGTACACGTATGGGGTTGTTCCACTCAAGGTCAATTCAAGGTCGGGAGTCTTTTGTGGTGAAAGGGTTATTACTGTGTTGTAATTGGGGGTTTTGACCCGTTTGCTATGCGATTCAGTAGAACTCTTTTGAGGAGAGTTTCAGGAGGTTTACTAAAAGTTTAGTTTAGTTTAACAGCGTCGGGATGTGGTTTGTTAGCAGGTAGCTCTGCTGCAGGGAATAATACCACGTGTGAAGACAATGTGTACTGTTCCATGTGGTTTTGTGGTTAAAGGGATAACGCTGGTGTCTGGGCTGAGGGAAGCCGGGCATAACAACACATTTATTCAAACAAAGAAATGTGTTTTTCTTATTTTCTTACTCATTGTTAAGAAGCGTGACGTTTTGTGTACTGCCGAAGTTCGTGAATCTTTTACAGACTGAAGGCGTGACAAACTAACAGCAGAAGCATTTTAAATACTTTCAGAGGAATAGTATATGTCTAGGGCTTTTATTGTGAAGGGTGAGAACTGAAGGAGTGGATCTGGTCTCAAGGCTGAACAGAGTAATAATGTTTGCCGTCACAACGTAATTGGTTGATGGCTTTAATTGCAGTGTAATTTGTTCTGGAAGAAATGTAACGGCCTTCGGAGAAAGAGGTTTGTGGAGAGATGGTTGGTGTATAGATTGTGTGATTTCAGCCCTGTTCACCCAACGATAGTCAACCGTAGGTTCTTTGACCACAAAGACAATCTTTGTCTAATCTTAACCAACTATTATTGTTGCCTAAACTCAACCAGACATTAACCATACAGTTGGCAGATCGTAACATCCCTTTAGTAACGACGCCGTGCTTTGTTTGGCACTGACAAACGGTCCATTTAGTCACTTATGTGTGCAGACTCGTGGCAAAATAATAATAATAATAATAATCTTCAAAATGGGAAAATGGCCCAGAGCCAAGACAGGTTTATTTTCTATGCGGTGTCACGAGCTGGAGGCGAAGAGACCGGAAAAGGAACAAAGCCAACGGTCTCGGGAGCCAAATGGACGACTCCTTCCAAACATCCGCTCGCCCATTTCATTTTTATACAACTCCAAATTTACTGCCACATGCCTGAAATCATAAACAATGAATGCACGTTGAAGTCACAGCAAAGGTAACACTACTTTGCCTGGAGACACGCTATGTTCCAGTCTGAGAAAAGCCTGTTTCACTTGTACACGACATGCAGGGAACAAAGCAGTGAATCGGATCTGATGTTTTTTCCCCATCTGGATCTTCCAGGAAAGTATAAGAACATTGTTTTAGTGGGAATCACTGCGTGAAGACAAGGAGTAAATCCACTGGTATTTGGGATTTTCCAACAAATCGTTTCTAAATTATAATAACTAGTTGACGCCGTGACGCGAGTGCATGCTGCGGCATTATTCACGTAAATCTCCAAAGTGTTCCTTGTCAATTTGCTGGCACCGAAGCGGACACTCAGAAAAATCTCCCCTAATGGCTCGAGTACGACTTTCTCCTTTGGGTCGCGTCCAACGTGAAATGACGAGGGAGCGTTGCCAAAGAGAATAAATAATAAGAATAATATAAAAGGAGGAGGGAGGAGACGCAGCGAGAGGGAAGAAAAGCATCTGAAGGAGCGACAGTACCTCTTGTCGTGTCAAATTGTAGGTATTTATTTTTAAGAGCATTTGAGCGTGATTGCGGAGCAGAACAATCGTATCTATCAATGGGCCTTGGGAGTCTTGAGAAACCCTGTTGCACCTGCTCAGAGCTTCCTCCCATCCTCTCTGCATGCAGCTCACTGCAGCCCCATCTAGTAGGGCTGGATGGGGCTGGATGGGGCTGGATGGGGATGACGGGGGCTTCCTAACCCGCCAGCAGCCGGCTGCTCTCCAGCCGACTCTCACAGAAAACACAATAAGACAACCAGCATGAAGCGGTGGTGGTGGTGATTCACCATGTTTTGTGTGTTTTTCTTCTTGATGCAAAGTCACGCGAACGGTTTGTCAGATAAATCTTAACGTATTTATAGAAGATGCATCATTTGAGACCAACCGAGCCAAAAGTTTACGTTTCGGGGATCCAGTTTAGAGCACATTCTGAATGCTTCGTCATTGCGGTCGCAAATGACACACAGCTGCAGAATTCCTCCAAGATCAAACCCAGAATTTTGGAAAGTGAACCGATTCAAGATGACGAATTGTGTATTTCTATACCTTTTTAAGATTCAGTGGGTCGTGAGCTCGGTGAACGAGTGTCTCTTACGGAGGTTATCCTTCTTAGAGTGTGTATCTGCAGATGTTCATCTTTTGACGTTACAACCGGGAGAGTTTTCATGCCAATCCAAGTCTCGGAAGTGCGGCCGATTTGATTTGATTTCTTTGTGTAAGTGTGAAATAACCAGTTGGTTTTTTATCATCTTTGGCAGATAAGAGTGTTTTCGCGGTGCTTTGTAAGAAGATTAACCTTTTTTCAGGGTTTTTCATTTATCCATACATGAAGAAATGTAAGCAAATTGTAACCTTGTGTGTGCTCGTCTTCATTAATGTCCTTAAATTAAATGAATAACACTTAATCCTAGTCATTATTTCCTTTACTAAAACGTAGTAGGCAGAAGGAGATAAAGAATGACTGTTCTGGTTTTATTCAAGCTCCACGATAATAAAGCTTTAACAAACCAAAAATATATAATAATAAAGATTTAGTCTAAATAATCTAGCCTTAAATATAAAATGATACGTGAGACCAAATGCTGGCTGTGGTCTAACATATAACCTTTCTTTTGTAACACACCAGGAGACATTATTATCTGGATTTAACACATTTAGTTCAGGCTCCTGACCAAAGAGAATTATAAAGAGTAGTGTCAGTGTCTTGGAAATCAATATTATGAACAACCAATAGAAGAAAAGAGTCCGAGTTACAGTTCCTCTGTGGCCACGGAAAGGTCACGTAAAGCAGAAGTGCCTGGAGGGTTAATTAAAAAACAAAAACAGAAAGAAGGATTTATTTTGCATCGGCTACACGAGACAACATATACCTTAACGTTTCCCAAATATTTGAAATATATTTGTAAGTAAAACTGACTTTCTTTGCGGTTATTAAGGACTGGGGTCTTTCCAGTGCTCTGATATTATGGTTGATTACTCAATTAGAAATAATTGTTTTCATTTCGCTAACTAAAAATGGAAAGCATTCTCTTGTTTGCTGCTTTTTCTTTGTCTCGTATAATAGTCGGTTGCATATTTTTTTTAAATAAAACAAGACAAGCCAGCGCCGGATTTTGTAAATTGTAGTTCACTATTTTATTAAAAGAGAGATTTATTGATAGTAAAAATGATGTTGAGTTGCAGTTCCTAATATTCAGGCTGGTACATACTTCATCCACCATGGCAATACAGATAGTTACACAAGTTATTTATTATTAAATTCTGAAGCATTATATCCACAACTTGTCTCTCTCTCTCTCTATATATATATATATATATATATATTTCTCTGCCACTTTAATTGAGATAAAAATGTCCCATATCTGTCCTCACGTATTCCCCCATTCAGCTCATGTAATTACCTTCCACTAATTTAGTCTGCCTGCACAGTCACGTTCATCAAGAGGAAAGGCAAAGACCAGCATGTGCTCGGAGTGCTTTCATAAAAAGTTTTTATTATTAAATTATTTATGGCCGATGTGAGAGTGACCAGTGATGTACTGCTACTGGTTTTCTCTACCCAGTGAAAATGTTTCAAATTGAACAGCCAAACGGATCAAATTCGATTAAACCTGTTGTATTAGAGTAATATGTCAGATATGTCAGAGCCACAAGACACGTGCTGTTCATTCCTCAGTGTGTGTGTGTGTGTGTGTGTGTGCGGTGATTAAGAGAGATCAACAAAGGGCAGTTACTGTATCATGCAGTACAACAAAATGGCCCACCTGTGTCCTAGGATTTTTGTAATTTTCAATATAAAAAAATAATCATTTCCTCATTACATTTGATGAAAGTCCCGAGGGACTGAAGTACCTTCCGGTGGACTGGAACCTGCGTCCCTCTATAACGTTAACATCCTCGTCTGGATATTGCTTTCATTCAGCATCGATGTTCAGTTTATGAATTTGCCCTTATTACTTTCAGCAAATAGATCCCAAGTAGCAGTTTAATAAATAGATTTTTAAAAAAGGGGCAGGGAACTTTGCTATGTAGAATTAAACAATATCGTCAGTCTATTCTGACACGGTCCGTGTGTTCTGGGCAAAGAGAGGAAATGAATTTTCTCAATATTTTTGCATGAATGATTGCACACGCTACTGCTCTATGTTTCTCTATTTACGCATTATATTTTATTTTGTATTTAAAGTTGACGTATTAGATCTGAGCAGTGGGTTCGATGATAACAAAGAGGTATATCTTCATAACATAAAACAATGTGATTCCTCAAATGTCTTCTTCTTTTCCGCCTTTTTCAATTGACTTCTATGTTACTGTGTTTGATGTGTTCACGAGTATTTTAATCTTTGTCTTCCCATTTTAGTCACGGGATACTGACACTGAGTGGTCGGGCTGAATAAGCTTCTGAAAGGCTTAATTAATGAACTATGTGAGGATTTTGATCGTAACACCCACTGACAATGTGGGAAACTAAATGAGCACAGTCTGCTCTCTTGAGAATATGTTCTCCAGGAATCGCTTCAACGGGCAACATGGAGCAGCTGTTGCCCCTAAAGGAGGCACAAAGGCTAAAGTCCATTCACCCAAGAAGAGGGCTCCGAACCCCAGGGTGGCCCTGGTCATTCGCGGCAAAATACATCGTCTCCTGCAGGGGTCTGCAGATCACCATGTCCCAGATTCCCACCTCTATTATGGAGGTATCGAGGATGAGGAAGAGGAGGAAACACAGGAGGGTGGAAAGGAGCACAGAAGCAGATATCCAAAGGTCAGCTCCAGGGCTGAAGACTATTCTCCAAAGGTGTCAAATGGTAAAGGACATGGAGGAGCACCGGGGCCGTCGTGTGTTGGAGAGGTCGAGCTGAACAGAGAGGGATGCTTAAGAATACCATGCACTTTGCAGCATAAACGCTGCAGATCTCCAGTAAATATGAAACGAATTTCCTTTGAGGGGGACATCCGGGCAGCTCCTGAGCCGATGCAACCACCCACACACTATAGTCCGATAGCCCCAGACATGAATGGTACAAAATTCGCGGGAGCAGGTGGGAGTGATTTTGCTTCACCCCGTACTCGGACAAAGAGACCATTTTCTACTGGTGACTGTGTGGACTACAACTTCAACAGAGCTCTGCCGGGTACGCTTGTGGAAGAGGACGAAGAAAAAGAGGAGGAGTCAAGTGCTGTCATTGAGCACATTCTTAAAGAGCTGAGAGGGATCAACAAGATACAGGAGGAAATCTCCGACCTTAGGGACTATCTGACCTCAGTTCGAGGGTCAGTTGAGGAAGTGTCATCTTGTGTAGACGCTGTATTGTTGGAGATTGAGGGGATTCGTTCTAGCAACAAGGAGGGTTCAGGGGTTCACGCAGGTACCTGGTCGGGGGTAGGGTGCAAAGATGGATCATCCTCTCGCAGAAGGCCCGCTAGTGCTTATGGCAGTTTAGGGAGTGCAATACCAAAGTCTTCTTCAAATCTTTCCCCCCAAGTCAGCAATCAGCGACATAGCATCCATGGAGATTTACTGCTATCAAGGGCAGAAGAGTCTACTGTCTCCCCAATTGCTGAATCAGTAGATCATCACGAACTGGATGAACCAGAGGATGCCTCTGACCATAGCTCGGATATCCCAGTGGGTGCTATAGCAAGAAAGCTCAGCTTTGGAGACTTCGAAAGGCCGGATGGCCAAGAATATCCGAGCACCAGCTCCTTGTCTTCTGGTCATAGCGAGTCAGACCTAGAGGGACCATCATCGAGCCATGAAAGGAAGCAGCAAAGAGCTGGTGATGGAGAGGAACATTGGACTAACACCATACCACCACACAGTGCCTCTGGGGAATCTGCGTGGCATAGGGAAACTGCTTACCGCAGGGGCAGAAGTCTGGAGGAGTATGTAAGTGTGAGCCCTGTCTGCTGTGAAGGAGCTGGTAGTTGGGATCACTACAGAGGTGCAGGAGGTTACGGTACTTCAGGGCAATGCTCCACAGGGAGCTCAGAACATCTCTCTCTTCGCACTAGGAAACATTACAACTCACCTGCCAACACTTCTAGCCGGGAGGAGTGGCAGTCACGTAGAAGAAGGCCTCAAACCCAATCTGGGATTACTGTTCCAATAGATACCAACCTTGAGAAACCCACTGTGGCATATGAATGTTCTGCTGATTTGTCCTACCCTCAAAGTTCTGGTTACCATTCAATTGATGGGCATGATGGAGAAGCAGAGGAATGTGGATATGGGCAATCAAATGACCCGAGCTACACTACAGACTGCCATGTAGATAGTTATCAGGAAACTTATTTAGCCTACGAAGAATCTTCAGCAGTCACATGGACTGAGGCATCCTTATGTACCACTGTAGCTGATAGGCCATTCATCCAAGAGACTGGAGCTGCCAACCAAATCTTTGTAAATCAACTCCCTCGCTCTGTCAGTGCAGATGTCCAAGCTGGTGGTTTCAATGTCAAGCGCATAGGCCGGGCTGTACTTGATTTTAGCTCTGCCTTGCGGGGTGCATTGCGCAAAATTGAAGTACCTGGAGCCCAGAATCCTGGAGAGGAAGCAGACTTTGAAACATCAATGCCGTCTGAGCTGCCTACAGCTGATTTGCCTTCAAAACCCTCATGCTATGAGGAACAAGCATGTGACCAAATCCTGAAAAGTAATGTGGGGGATGGTAGTAGTGCTGTTCGGGAATTGAGCAGACACAGTACTTTAGACAAATCCGACCTTTTCTCTGCGGAGCCTATGCTTGAAGAAGCCAACAACAGCCTTACATTAGAGTCTACAGATACCTGCCAACACCCTCCTTGTTCGGACAAGATCCCCGTATTTCCAGAGGAACTTTCACTCTGCCCTGACCAAATGTCCAGTAGCACTTCAATACTGCCTCCACCTTATGGCCTTACAGAACAACCTGCAGAAGGTCCTACAAATCGTCTTTCGCAATGCACCACTGCAGAATCCCTTTCGGCCTCCCTTTCGGTTGATGAACCTACAGCGCTGGAGGAGCAGGGAGAAACTGAGTTGCCACTGCCACATCAACCCGCCTCAGACACTGTGGCCCCAGGAGGCAAAGTGGAAGGAGATGCAGCAGAGCCGACCTTGGAAATAAGCCAGATGGATGAACGCAGGCTGAAGTGTCTGAGGACCTTCCAGCAGATTCTGCGGGAGAAGAGGGAGTCCCGGCGCAACCTCACCAGTATATCCAGCTTCTCTCAGGAGGACTTTGAACCAGGTAGTCATTGTTGGACTTTACGTTGGGATCATCTTGTGTTTTAACCTCGTCCATTTTGTCTTTTTTAATTGTAGTAAATGACTCATCAATTAGGCAAAATTACAGTACATCTTTCTTTGGTTTTGTTTTCGCTTTAAAACGTACCTCTGAGGCAAATTCTTACTTTGTGATATTGGGCTTGCATTGAATTGAAAAACTGAACTTGCTTTCATAAATAATTGGTCAACTGACATTGCCTCTGCGCTAACCGATTCCTGTGGGGGAGGGGTATTACATTTACTAGAGACCAACTTATCAGCTTTAATATAACTTTGAGTCTACACTGATGCATCGCCATGCCAACGCACTGGGTTGCCGTGGTTTTAAGAGCGGAGCGGGGCGATATTGAGAAGGCATAACGGAACTAACAGCTTGACATCCGCCCAATACCCCCCTCCCCCCCTCTACGGTGCTTATTCAATTGATCGCTCTTTCAACCTTGAAACCACCGTTTCATGTCACGATGCCAGATGAAGCGGTCGTATCCAAAGGTTTGCATCCAGGCACGCTTTAAACCGCCCTCGGAGTGAAAGAGCGTTGATATATTTTAGTATTTTAATTTAAATCTCATCCACTTTTTTTGGGCGATCAGAGCCTCTCACTGTCGCCGAGACTCTTTGATCCGTCGCTCTCTGGTCTGCGCGTACAGTACATTGATAAAAAGATTACCATCAGGATCCTCTTTGGGTACATTCACCCGGCGGTTATGAATAAGCTCCGGCGCTGAAAGGTCCCTTAGGTATTTACTACACCAAATGGTCTCTGCTGATGCTATAATTCTCTTCCCCACTTGAGAGTAATCTATGGCATGCCACTCAGGAGTCCCTTACTCCCCTCCGAGGCTCCGGCAGTAGCCATTTGCTGAATTAGAAACCATCAATTATCCCCTTTGGATAGCCAGCCTGACATTGAGGACGAAGGAAGAAGGGAAATATTAAGGGTCATTTTCATGATAAATTATACACGTTAATGCAACATTTATGACCTCAGGCCCCTTGTTCAATGGCGCAGCTGCTTTCAACGTTACCTCAGCATTTACAACTGAATGAATATTTCAGGGTGTGTCTTGTTATTTTGCATGACGAGTCAAAACTGTGACCGTGACTGTTTTTTATTTTTCTGTCTTGTTTCTTTTCTCCTCCTTGTGCTATTTTACAGATGGAAGTCAAGATGGAGATCAGGTTTACCTCTCTTGTGGTTTTTCTCTCTCTCGTTATAAGTATTAACATGACATCTTAAAGGAAGTTGTTCTTCCTGTACAATTTCTTACTATCCTTTTGGCATTTTCTCATGTCAGTCTCTCATTTTTTTTAAAAATGTTTGTGTTTATATTGCTTTTGTCAGTTTCTGGGAAATGCTCACTTAATCCTGATAAATACCGTGTTTAAATTCAGAGCTCGCGAAATAGCTTCAGGTTTTTTACGAGATGTCCGCCTCAATGCATCTGAGTCCTATTAAGAACATTTGTTGTCCCTGTCATAAATAGTTTAAAAAATGACATTCAGGAATAGGTCAGTATTGATTCGGACACAATATTGATGAAAAGTAATATTTGTGTGTCGGGCTGACATATTAGCATATACTGTGTTTTTTTCTTTACTAGCCGTCAGACAAAAAAAAAAAAACACGCTGTTAGGATGCAAAATTCAATATTCAACGTGCGTTTACTGGGAGCATGTTTGGTTTACTTTACAAGGTGAATGACGCTCATATACGTACGGGGGGCAATATGATTGATTGAAACGCTCTCCTCTGGCATGCAATGCTGAAACTCAACCAACCCAGTTCAGTTCCTTCTCTCCCGTCTGTTTTTCTTTCTCACTTTTCTTGTTTCTCTCGTGCTTGTTGTGCATGCTACGATGTCGTGAAATCATGAAACCAATAAAGCCTTCAAATGGCTAAATCCGTGACCTTTGACATCCTATTTCAGAGCCAAGATCAAGATGGCGACCCAAGCAAGCACCCGTGGGCCAAGCCAGGGTCAGTAAAAGCCCTTTGTGTGTGTGTGTGTGTGTGTGTGTGTGTGTGTGTGTGTGTGTGTGTGTGTGTGAACGGACGACTGATTACCTGATGCAGTGATTTTTGTTAATTATTAATCAGTGTGTTTTTGCATTTGTTTGTGTGTGTGTGTGTGTGTGTGTGTACAGGGGGAATGCGCCGTTTGGCATCGACAGCATGCCAGACCTCCGCAAAAGGAGACCCATTCCTCTTGTTAGTGAATTGGTGAGTACACATCACTCAATGTCTCCTGACTCGTGACGCCCCAAACCAAACATGATCTGACTCTGGATGTTTTTGGGGGGGGTTTGAACAATTGGGTAAAATACTAAATTCAATTCAATACGGTCTGAGTGGATAAAGACAGAAGCATCAGTGGCCTTGCTGGGCCGATATGTGTTTTTCCACCAATCAAAACCATTTCTTCTTTATTTCAGTGACAGTTTGACCTTCCGGTGACACGGCATAAAAAAATTGTTATTTGTACCCGTTCCTTTGGTTTTATTCCCGTTGTGGATCTTCAAAAGCAGGACTTTAAAACAGGACGTATGGGGCAGCACTGCGTTGGCTTATATAGTATTATTGGGGGCGTTGATTATGCTAATTCATAATTCCCATGAACGCCAAATCTGATTTGGCAAACTCTTTCGTACGTAAAAAAACAGGAGATAAGATAAGCATATGGAAATGTTCTTATATGAGATCCATTGCTCCTGAATAATGAACCCCCGGTTATTCATTCTCATTGAATTATATCTCGTTGAATATTTCTCTTTTATAAATACAACAAATGTCCCATGTTGCTTACAATTTCTTTGGTTTTCACCACTGACAAAATGTAAGAGAGAACGTATACACACACCAAGGATCAATCATCAAACCAATGGCAGCTTTCATCTACCCTAACGTGGTTGTATTCATCGTCTCTGACGCGTCTGCATACCCCGTTAGTTATTTTTTTTCTTTCTCTTTGCAACTACCGAGCACCTCAGCTCAGTTATTTCGGCTCTAATTGGA